>NW_025110072.1:76561-89886 GCF_011392965.1 Frieseomelitta varia
AAAAGAACGGAGTTTACAATTGTCGAGGATCTACGATCGAACTGACCGAATTTCTTGCATCTCCATCTGATTTTAATTTGTACTTAGATTGTAGAAGATTATAAATTAAAATGAGATAACATAAAGTAGATGGATGTACGTAATCACGTTTCTGTTTTGACGAAATTCAGCATTGATTTATTATATATTTTTTTTTTTTTTTTTTTGTACGCGTAAGAGAGGAAACTTGAGACCGATCGTTTCGACTGGTTCGATAACTCTGCTGTTAAGTATAAGAAAATAATTACAATTACAATCGCTGCATAACAAAAATCGTCTGTGATTATTTCTTTTTGGTTTCCCATTTTAGTGGTCTTCCACGATGCTATAAACACACGTCTATAAGAATTACGTAATACGATGAATATTCGGTTTAAAAAAATTGAAATATATATGGAACTGAAATCCAAATCATCATAAGCCTTTCAAACGAAAAATTACACGTATCAATAATAATTCTCCCATATGTTTCCACATACTCGAAGCACATAGGTGACGTTTTCTTCTAGAAAACTACACGATTTGATGAATAATAACTAAATAGGTATAGTCGATGATAATTCACCTAGGACCAAAGTTGGACCATTTAATGCAATTTAATTTACATGATCAGATTCATGTCTTTTAAACATTCTAGCTATGAAAAAGAATTTCCAAGGAATTGTTTAACATTTTTCTTGTTAACCGCTGTTACTTCCATTTAGCTGCTACAATTTTATAAAAATTGAAGTGTAACTGTAGTTGGGTCTCTGATGGATCGATTCAGAAGAGATGCGTATTAAACTCTTTACTGGTACCATTGGACATTCGAGACCGTAACAACTTGGGATTTTTAATTTTCGTTTCACTACTAATCTCAGTCACGGGAAATATAAAACATAAAAGGGAATTAAATATCCTACATTTTTGCAATTTAACACTGGAAACTACCGGACGATTCAAGCATAAAATTTCCATCGGGGACATTGAAATAAAAAAAAAAAAAAAAAAAAAAAAAAAAAAAAACAAAATAGAAAAGCTTTACAATACAATAGGGTAGCACAATACGCAAGCTTTTGTTTTACGAGAAATCATTTGAACCTCTAAAAATACATTGCTTCGCGTCTAACAAAAATTACAAATTGCTCGTTTTAAGCCACCACCACCACTTTGGTGGTTCTAGTATTGATGCAAATATAGTATAATTATTATTATTTATTATATATAAACATAATATAACTTGTGACATAAAGTTTTATTAACAATTATCTGCGATTCAACGATACTATTTAACCACTTGCGCTGTCCACTGATTGCGGACCATAACGAGCGACCAAATCGTATACAATAATTCGTCGCTTTCTTTTTTGAACTCGTCGGTGTGACATTGCTGGATAGGAATTATTGAGAACTTATTATTCGTTTGCCTACTGAATTATACTTAAATGTACTATTGCAATTTTCGGTCAAATATTCTCGACGTGCGTGACACGTCAAATTCCAGGCGCAAGATGTTAACCATTCGCGCTGGCAACTGATTTGCGGACCGTAACGAGCGACCAAACCGTATACAATAATTCGTCGCTTTCCTTTTGAACTCGTCGGCGAAACAAATAATAAACTGACCGCTTCTTAATAGTTTCTATTCAGTAATATGCCGATGGATTCAAAAAAAAAAAAGACGAATTATTGTATTTGGTCACTCGTTACGGTCCGCGAATCAGTTACCAGCGCGAAAAGGTTAAGAAACTTCTCACCGATTAGGAAACTACGGACAAACGTCGCGCAATGTCGAAGAGTGTTCAAAGGAGACACGGTTTTCGAAACACGGGAGAATGAGAACATGATAAACGGCAAACGAAAAATTTCGCCGAGAAACGGTGGAGATTTTCGGAAATTTGCGAACACCCTTCTTCCATTCGGGGCAGACCGAGGGACCAGCTCGTAAATAGCTGCCGCACTAGAGTCGTATGGGTTTCCCTTATCTACGTCAGCGTTTCTGCTCTCGCTCGATTACCTATGGTTCGCCTTCGCTTACGGACCATGCGAGCAATTTTCTTTTTTCCTTTGCTTTTCCTTCTCCTCCTCCTCCTCCTCCTCCTCCTCCTTTCGACAATCATCCACGCATAGGTGCAGCAGCTCGCCGATGTCGAACCGAACAACACGCCATATTCGTGCGTGTTCGCCGCGTTTCGGGCATCTCCGCGCCTCCTCGCCGCGGTTTTTCGCTCTTTCGACCTTTTCAGAGCCAAGAGATGTAAGCAAGCCGCGATGTTTGAGAAACGCTCGTAAAGAGTGGAGGAAACCTCGCAGCGCACCGTATCTTCTCTCGTCATTCTTTTTTTCCGTTTTTTTTTTTTTTTTTTTTTTTTTTTTTTACGGACCTCGAACCACCGGCTACAGCTGCTCGCGAAAGTGTTCTTTCTCGAACACGTACAGGGCTTGTTAGAAAATAGAACGCCTATACGGTGCAATTTCGTCGAAAGATTTTGTGGAAAGATTTGTGCTTTGTCCTCGTAGCTAGGTTAATTTCCTATTACGTTCTACAATCGGCGCAACTGTAAGATCGAACGATCTGCTAAATTAATCCGAAGCAAAAAAATACATATTTTCATATTCATTAGAGAAATAGCCTGATGGCTCGTAAAATACACGTGAACTTGTATTTCAATCTTTGAGACGAAGTCTATGCAAGATCAATCTTCAGCCATCTGCAATTATCAACTGTTTATTTACACCGACGTTGGTTATGGTACAATAAATTAAAGAGATTCGTTTGAACTAGAATATTCATTGGATTGTAACTTAGAATCGTCCGAATACTTGCGATGGTGTACATTGAAGCAATTATGTATGACAGTACTCTCTTATCTGAACCTTTATTATTTAAATATTTTAATGTTCGAATGTGAAATGAAATATTCATTAACTGGGAAATCATCTAGCTGACATTCTATTTGAGTAGTGTAATGTAACGTTATGATATTAATTAACGAAAATAAAGTTTCGCAGTAATAAATCATGATTTATAAGAGAGCAGAGGAATATATAGAATGGACGAGTGATTATAACTATTCTAAATATCTCTTTTGCTTTTGGGGGCTACGAAAGTTATAGAGCCATAATATGGCGTTAATGATTATTTTGTAGGTGAACAGGTTTCGACAGATTTCAAGAATATCTCTACTCTCATATGTTCATACATTTTCCAATGCATTAATCAACGCAATTCGATGTTCTGTGTAAAAAGAAATTATTAACCCGCGTGTTCAACAAAATTATTAGTTCGGGAGAATGTTTTTTCAATTCTGCACGATTAATTGGTTAGACATTTTATCTTTAATTTTACATAACTTGTAAATACAACACGAGCACAGGAACATGGTCTTTTTGCTTCTCATCTTTCATGCGACAGATTTTATAGAATTAAGATTAAAATACCTCTCAAATTTCTTTATAAAGTACTGTCGAGCATGGACTAAAAAGAAAAGAAAAAAAAAAAAAGAGTATAACTCTGTTTAGGAACAACGTAAAGTTCTCTCGTATCTTCGAAAGTAACAAAGATACCTGACGTTCATTCTGTGTACCTGTATGATTGTATAATGTATAATGCATGAAGTATTCAGAAGTTTCATTAACACTGTCATGAGTCACGATTGTCAGGATAATATTAGTAAGATTCGCAGCTACGAGATACTTAATGCAAATGTATATTTCATAGAAATCGCGGAAGCTCTTGGTACAGTAATTATCTGTTATATTAATAAACCTTGATATTCGCGTTCGTGATATGTATATGTTTAAAATGACCAATCACGCTGTACGTTAGTTTTTCTTTTTTTTTTTTTCACTAGACACAAAGTTTGCAGTGAATATTTCGTAACATCTTTGTACGTTTTCATGTTCGTAGTCACGTCTCGTTGTGCCAGCAATGAAATTTTAATGTTAGTGTGTTATGTAACACGCATGTATAAAAATGGTGAAATATAAAATATAAAAGTATTAAAATAGTTAAATATAAAAATAATATTGGTAATGGCGGAAAACCATAAAAAAAAGAGTTAAAATAAAAATTATAAAACAATTAAAACAAAAATACTATAATATAGCTATAATAATACTATAATAAAAACTATAATAAAGTTATAATAATACTATAATAAAAACTATAATAAAGTTATAATAATACTATAATAAAAACTATAATAAAGCTATAATAATATTATAATAAAGCTATAATAATACTATAATAAAAACTATGATAAAAGCTATAATAATACTATAATAAAAACTATGATAAAAACTATAATAATACTATAATAAAAACTATAATAAAGCTATAATAATACTATAATAAAGCTATAATAATATTATAATAAAGCTATAATAAAGCTATAATAATACTATAATAAAAACTATAATAAAGCTATAATAATACTATAATAAAAACTATAATAAAGTTATAATAATACTATAATAAAAACTATAATAAAGCTATAATAATACTATAATAAAAACTATAATAAAGCTATAATAATACTGTAATAAAAACTATAAAACAATTGAAACAAAAATACTATAACAAAAGTTATAGAGGATTGTTGTCATTAAGTTAAGTTGAGTCTGATTATTTAGCTAATCTAGAAAACTAAAAACGAAAAGTTTTTTTTAGGAAAAAAAAATAAACTCTTTTGAGGGATGGGTGGGGATTTATGAGAGGAGGAGAATTATTCGTAAATGAAAAGTCTGATCAAGGGGTACGAAAGAAAGAAAAGATTATAAGAGATAGAGCACAATATCGCAATGAATCAGGAAGAGCAATATAATTCTTTTCTACTAAATTTTCTATAAATTTGTGAAATCAATGAACAAGATTTTCACAGTTGATAAAGGACTGTCTCTGCAATACTTTTATAGTAATAACTCGAAAATCGTATTTGAATTGTGTCAGTTTGATACTGTTTTACGATACGAAAATTCGATGTATATTTAATTTATTTAATCTTTTAATTTATTTACTTTAATTAATTAGCATTCTCAACTATTCAATGTTACAAATTGCAGGACCAAATTCTTTTGTAACTCATTGTATTGATATAAGCATTTATGAAAAATTCATTTTCCTTCATTGTTCATAATTCCTCTTTCTTGCTTTTCTGTTTCTTTTTTTTTATAAAACGTTGCATCGACTGTGCAAGATCACGGTACAAAATTGAAACAACTCTACGAGCCAATAGTTCTACGCACAATTGAAGAGAAATGTAATCTATTTATTATTACTGTTTGCAACGAATCTACAAATCTATGCTATCTATGCTCCCACTGCAGGTGTCCATTAACTTTTTACCACGATTCGACACCAAGAGGCAAACATGGCAAACGAGGGACAGACGAATTGACTTTGGAAAAATTCAAATGAAAAAGCTCGACAGAAGAAAAATCGTCAGTGCGCTACCGGCACACTCGTCTTTTTAACCACCTTTTTAAGCTTCTCAAACTTCCCAGCGCGACAAGTGTCACTCGTTGAGAGCTCGTCCATCGTCATCGTTCGCTAAACGAAACTCAAACAACCGCGCCAGTTATCGTCGATTATCGGCTGTCCGAATTTTCTCCCGAATCGAGAAACAGCGGAGGGGATCGATGCGTTCCCTCGCGAATTTCAGGGGGAAGTAAATAAAAAAGAAAAAAAAAAAAAATAAAGGAAGAAGAAGAAGAAACGTAGGAAGGCAGTATTTTCCGGCGTTAATGAGAAACGTATCGAGCCCCATTTGGCGTGGAACGCGATAACGAGCGTTCAATGAGTCACTCCGCTTATCGAAAGCGAAACAAATTGCGAGAAGGTACAACGGAGACGTTCAACAGTTGCATACGTACTGAGTATGACCCGTTCGTTCGACTTATTCTCTGTTTAGGCGATCGTCTTATCTTTGTTAAAAACGCAGTGATACAGCCGCGCGAAGTAAGAGACGTTTATAAAAGGCGATATAAATATATACTCGGTGGACTGGTTTTCGGTGGAGGGATATGGACGCTAGCTTCTTTCAATATGAAAAAGAAAAAAAGAAAATAAAATAAAATAAAATCCTCGTACTGCACTTATTGTACTTTTAAAAATACACGAGTGAGTTTTAAAAACTATTTATATTATCGATTCATCGATTTGATGAAAGAGCGAACCAAATATATGCATAATATCGCGATCAAAAAATGTTAGAAGTAAAATATATAAATATATAAAAATATATAAAATATATAAAATATATGAATATATAAAAATATATAAAATATATAAATATATAAAAAATATAAAATATATGAATATATAAAAATATATAAATATATAAAAATATATAAAATATATGAATATATAAAAATATATAAAAATATATAAATATATAAAAATATATAAAATATATGAATATATAAAAATATATAAAATATATAAATATATAAAAATATATAAAATATATAAAAATATATAAAATATATAAATATGTAAAATATTTCAAGTTTAAAAATGTTGTATATTCTATGTTAAATGAAAGACACGCTTGTAATAATACACTCTACAACGTTTAAACGTAATTTTAAAAAAGAATTTAGATATACCATTTTATCAATTTGCTATTACTACTTTTGTTTCGCGGAGTACAAATATATTATTGTACGACCAAAGTCCATTACGTAGATTGCGGACCTTTATGCAAATTTTTTTTTTTTTTTTTTCTTTTAAATACAATCGAGATTTTTTTCTTATTTTGTGAAAATAATCTTAAAAAAAGTAAGATTCATCTGTCAAATGTTGAGTATTTGATAAATTTTTGTGCACCACGCGTGCTTTGTTTTCAAATTCTTCATAAACGCGCTATCTGTTACTTAAATTTTTAGTAAAATTGGGGAGAAACAGTTTAATTCGATCAACCATTTTTTATCCATTCGTGTGTCATATTTATGCATTTTGCATATCGTTCAGATAAAATCCGCTTGTAATAATACATTCTGCAATGTTAATCTAAGTTTGTAAAATAGATGTTACATTTCAATAGATATTACGAAAATACGCATAGTATTTTTAATATTTAACATTAGAATTAGCAAAGTGGTCGAAATTTATAGCTTTTGTTGAACAATTTATAGACGTGGTATATTTTTAAAGATCTAAATAATTTTTCGTAATAAAATATACGAATAAAAGCTTGTGTATTTTCATATTTCTCTATTTTCTTTTGTCTTCAATGTCTCTTCAATGAAAATTTGCTTATATATGTTTAACCGTCAATTCTGATTTTACAGTCCTTCGTATTCCATGCTTTCGAAGTATAAAACTTTAGAAAAAAAGAACTGGTACTATATTTCGCCAATATTTCACTGACTTTTGTCGTATGTTATTTTAGTAAAAATTTAAGTGATCCTAATTTAATATCCAAATCGTATAACAACTTTTCTCTGTATGTGACGCGATGTCCAATTTTATTAAAAATACTTTAGTAAAAATTTAAGCGATCCCAATTTAATGGCATAATAATCCCAAATTGTAACAGTTACAGCTTTTAATCACTTACGACGCGATTTACCGATCGATCTGACGAAATCGTGATTTGAAATTCCACACGTCGAGTTATCCGCGCGAAAAGTGAAACTGAAACGAGAGAAAGAGGCAGAAAGACAGCGGACGAAGAAGAGGAACGAACAAACGAAGGAAAGGGGGAGGGAGAGAGCCGAATCACGTGGGGGGGCAGTCGCGGACGCGGTCTTATTAAGACCGCAATTAGGCCGTATTACCGAATTACGTTACAATTGAGAATAACGAACGTACGCGGTAATAAATTACAACGGCTCGCGTAATCATTACCTCGAAGTTTCGTGTAACAGCGTTCCCTATCAGTTTACATTTGACTTTAATTGCATCGCGGCGGCACGACGATGGCGGGCGGGGGCTTTTTGGAGCTGGCTCGCCTCCGAACGGTCAGATAGTTATAACGATCCGAATAATTAAAACGCACTTTTCATAAATTAATATAATAATGCCACTCGTTTCCCAGACGAACGAGCGTTTAACTATGATCGTCGGTGAAATTTAAATTGGAACCTTGGCCCCCTCCTTTCCCACGGACAACTGTTCGTTTCGTTTCGTTTCGTTTCGTTTCGAGCCGATAAATTACACGACTGACCGCGAACGATAGTGAAGCGGAAAAATTTCGAAGTTTCCCATTGGGCAGAGAGGCATAATGAAACGAAGTGAGACCGAAGTGTAAAAGTTGATGAAAAAATCAATTTTCTCATTTTGACATCGCTTTTTAACCTCTTGCGCTAGTAACTGGTTCGCGGACCATAACGAGTGACCAAACCGTAATACAGTAATTCTTCTTTTTTGAACTCATCGGTACGTCAGTCGATAGAAATTACGAAGAGGTAATAAATTTATTATTATTGTTTTGACTGGGTTATATTTCAATATACTTAAAATTGTGAAAATATTGCAATTCTCGGCCAAATATTAGGCGCAAGAGGTTAATACGTTGATCCCTAAAAGGTCCACCAACCTCGAAAATGAAAACATTAATATAAAAGAATTTTAGTTAAAACACGAGAGTTTTAGATATTTTATGCTTGTCAAATAATTTGATTGGCCATGGCGGTTAAAAGTACAGTGATCAGTCACAGTTTAGCCACAGATTTCATACTTGATGATTGGAGACTTTTTACGTGGTGATCAGACGGATACCGGAATCGATGTTTTGGGGTTTTCTCTGCGATATTTCATTTATTTTAATTTATCTTAGTTATTTCAAATATTATTGCCACACTATACCCCGTGCATAAATAATCGAACGTTTAAATGCAATTTCGTTGGAAGCGCGATAACTTTGCTACGTTTCTATAGTCACGATCGACGAACGTTCTTCTACCGTTTATTTTCGAGTTTCGTATACATTTTTTTACTAAACAGCCAGTTACTCGTGATACTCGTATATTTCAATCTAAAATTCTAAAATTTCAACGATCTCGTGCACTTAATGCTCTGCGGCTTGTACTAAATTATAGTAGTCTATATTACATTACCCAATCTTGGAGAACTTAATTTTATCTTCGATTATCTTTCTACAACAAGAATTATTCAAATGTATTCAAATGAAATGCAAAATATAAATTAAGAAGTAAGCAAGGAAAATATAAATAAGAGTTAAGTACCGAGCAGATTATTATACATGCATACGATCTCTCAAAGACTGAAACTTTATTTTCAATTGTAAAATGGTATGAATATGTATATGCTTAATCCTTCAACTTATGCAATGACCTTACATTTGGAATGATTTTTCATCAAATCGTCGATTACACTTGCGAATATTTATAAAAATTCTAAACTATTGAATTATAATATTACTAAAAATTCGTCGATGAAAGGTCGAAACTGTTCTATAAAACCAGAGGAATATAAATCATCGTCTCTTCCTTTTTCAATCAAATATTCTTTATTTTGAAACGATACACGAGGAGAAGGACGTCGAAGAGAAGATTCCGAGTGTCTGAAATTTCACAACGCATGAAATTATTTCCTTCCATTCTTTCTCGAACGATAGATAACGAAGGAACGAAAGATAGTTCGTGGTTAGCGTGTAACGACGCATCTCATTGTCAGTCGACGCGATGACACGCGTGTGCGTGCAGAGACACGGGCTAAAAAAACGTGCATCGAACGCAAATTCGATATAGGGTGGGCCAAAGGTTCCTTCCTACCTGTATTTTTTCTCTCTCTTTTTTTTTTTTAACAAAGCATCAAAGTACAAGAAAAAAACTAATTTCATTAATTTTAAATGGAATCTAAAATTGCGGATTTATTTTAATAGTGATTTTTAGCCCACCCTGTATATATGTTCGCAAGATGCACGTGTAATGCCTGAAAGACAATCGTGTCTTGCGTTTATCAGACGAGGCAGAAGCTAGTATCATTCTTCGAGCAGGCCCAATGCAAAATGAAAGAGTTCTCCGACGCGAGCGTTTCAATAATCTCGCGATTGTTAACTTCGATTAACCAATTAAATTCTAACTGATCTGCGAAACGAGTTTTATTGTTGTTCAATTTTTTCGAGTTGCTGCACGTTCATTTACATTCGGTTATTTTAAATACAGCGAGGAGTATCGATGGCGTTTCTGGCCAATATTTATGCGAAGTATAAAATTACAAATTAATATTATGTACTTTAAAAATTCAATAACCTGACATCCTACGATCATTAGAATGCAGATTATGCATTTATGAAGAATTTGAATTGCGCATTCGAAAAAAGGAGCACACGTAACGCACGAAACTATATGAGAATTGCAAAGCAGACTTCTCGTGGTAATATTCGAAGCATAAAACAGATATTTAATTACTTAAAAATTCTTTGACGCTCGTGAAAAATGCGAATCACTCGTTGCGAAACTTTTGCGCAAAAATCACCCGTACCAATTGACAATAGACAATACAAAGAGTACGAAAAAAGGAGATATCGTATCTCACAATGGGCACATTTTTATATATAAATTTTCTCCCGTGCATTGGCGTGCGAAAAAAAAAAAAAAAATGATAATAATGGCAGGTACAAGAGTAAAAATTCTGCAAATCTGAATTTAATCGCGTATTTCATTTCTCGCGATGATCTTTAGTTCCACGGTTGATTAACGTACCGCAAGTTGCAACTGCAGATACTTATATATTTATGGAAAATTTCTAATACACAAAAAAAAAAAAAAAAAAAAAAAAAAAACGCGCAGAACGCTGCATACATTATGCAAGAATATGCAAATGATCGGAGGTAAAGCATTCATTAATACGATCTGGTATGAATGCAATAAATCAGTATTAATGATAGAATCTATCCTTTTAGTCGTGTTTATAAAAAAAACTTGAATTTCCATAAACACTCGCGACTTTATAATTTTAGATATTCCATCGCGGCCACAGCAGTTCTCATGACTCGATAAACTATAATGAATTTTTTATACGCGCCGTGAGAGCAGCGAAGTGACTTACATCGCGAATGATTCTCCGACAGCCTATAATCTAGCCGAGTTGCTTGAAACGCGCGTCTGCATCGCGCGCTTTAATCTATTAACCGGTTAAAAGACGAGTCAGCTTGTCATTTCGAATTGTCATTTCGCTTGAAACGCGTATCTTCATAGCAATAATTTATTTTCTTTTTTTTTTTTTATCACGTCGTTTGCTGCGAATTCTCAACAGGAACGAATATATATGTGCGTTCAGAAGTTCGGATGAGAGGAATTTCAATGATTTCACTCGTGACATCGATATCTCCCAGTATCGAAACTGTGGTCAACTGTACTTGAAAATGAAACGTGTGGTATTTCTTAAATTTTTTAAATTCTATTTTTACATTACATTGATCACAGTTTTCGGAAATATCAACATCGTAAATTAAATACTTGAGAGAATCAATATTTCTCTTATAATTCTGATATACTTAAACTTTTTTACTCCATTTTGAGAGGAAATGTACTATGCAGGAAAAAGGAAATCATATATTTTTCACTTAAGACACGTGAAAAATCGAGCCTGGAAATATGTCAAATATATATTTAAATTTGAATTTTAAACTGACAAGGCAGAAAGATACTCTGAAAAACAGGTGAAACATGCAGAATAAAGTGTTTCTACTTAATCATTTTCTTTCTACATACAGAATCACGTGTCAACTTGTCACACCACGCAGAGTTGTCTTACGATTGAAGGGATTAAGATTGATCTAACTATAATTGACCAGTCATCGACAACTTTCAATCATTTCTAATTAAAATAAATAATAACACAGTTTCATAATTGGAAAAAAAATTTACTACTTACGAGGAAAGAAAACCATCTGATTCAGAGATAATATGGAGTCTTTCGCCGATCTGAAATTGATTCTCGATCGATAAAATTCGCCGGGACCCTCGATAAACGCGTAATGGCGGCATTTACGATTAGCGGTGCCGGTTATTCGCGACGATTGCGAGCACAAACGTGCAACTTTTCTCGTAAATTTCGCGAACGTTTAATCTCTTACGGTACGATCGCCGACTAAAGTCAACAACTACCAAATCCGTACATATGGACGCACCTCGTTTGTTAAAAGTCCGCAGCCACTAAATTAATAAAACGATTTTTCATTCTTCGAACAAGATTTAAAAATTATTTCTTTTCAATATTGGAAACACATATATAACATATGTATATCAGGTTTCATTTTACCATTGACGAATATCCCATCGAAGAACTTCAATTTCATCATTCGTCGCTTCAGTGTGTTCATCGTGCTGATTCACGATTTCAACTGGAAATGATCAACACTTATTATTCATTATCACCATATTGTTACTGTTGTTAACTAACATGATTTGTAACTGCTGTTATTAGCTTCTTTTTTTTTTTTTTATGTAAAGAAATCTTCGAAAAATTCACTTTCTGTAAAAACAACTGTGATAAACTAACCTAGATACCAAAAATTACTAACCTAACCTATTGCACCGCTGTTTTCTCTAATTCATCATTAACTTCTTTGTCTACGCCGGGAAATTTTTAAAACACTCATTGCTACTTTCCGGGCGAAACTACTGTCACAAATTTATTACCACTAGCGCGTAATTTTCTCTGCTAATCTCTAAAATTCTCTAAATATACTGTTTCGACCGGTTTGGATTTGTTTTCGTCGTTTCATTAAACGCGCGACAATTATGACGTGTTTAACCTCTTGCGCTGGAATGACGTGCTATTATTTGCAATAATTTCTTAGTTTTAGGTATAGTGAAATATAACCCAGGCAAAGCAAATAATAAAATTATTTCTTGGTAATTTCTATCCAGTAATCGACGAATTATTCTATACGGTTTGGTCACTCGTTATGGTCCGCGAACCAGAAAAGGGTTCAACCACTTGCGCTGGCAACTGATTGCGGACCATAACGAGTGACCGTATATACAATAATTCGTCGCTTTCTCTTCGAACTCATCAGTATGATACTATTCAGGAGTGATAAATTTATTATTTGTCTTGCCCGTTTCGTTGCGATTAAATATACTTGCGGCAACCGATTGCGGACCATAACGAGTGACCGTATATACAATAATTCGTCGCTTTCTTTCCGAACTCATCAGTATGATACTATTCAGAAGTAATAAATTTATTATTTGTCTTGCTCATTTCGCGTTGCGCTTAAATATACTTAAAACTGAAGAAAAATATTACAATTTTACAAGAAAGTTCTCGACGAGCACGTCATTCAAGCGCGAGAGATTAAGACGCGTAGCTCTAAGAAGAAAAAAAA
>NW_025110072.1:89896-104514 GCF_011392965.1 Frieseomelitta varia
AAAAAAAAAAAAAAAAAAAGAAGAAGAAAAAACGCGATCACGAAGGATCGTTGCCATCGATCTCAAGAAGGTTCCGCCGAGTCGCTATCACTCGTTGTAAGTCCCCGTTGTAAGTAGGGATTCGCATGGCGTAGTGCAAGAGCGCTAACAAGAGGCGAAACTTTCCGGAATTCGGCGAGAAACTGGAAAGTTTGAAACACGCGGTTCGCGCGCGCGTCCTCTCTCTCCTCTCCCCGCTTCGCGAAGAATTTTCGGGGTGGTTGTTGACAAGTTTGGGAAAGTCGCCCATGAATATCTTCGACCAGGTCCTCGCGTGCACACGACCAAGCAAAACTTTGATTGGTAGATACCCCCCCAGGCATTTTAGCTATGCTCCTCATCCACGAGGATCGGACGTACGTGTGTCTCTCTTGTTTACGCGCCAACCCCCCGGTCCAACCACTTTCGTCCACCCACTTTCGTCCATACTAACGGCAGGATTTTCCAGACTCGCGCTGATACACGTTCTTGTTTTCCTTGACGCCAAAGCAGTCAAAAATCTCTGACGTGTTTGCATGTTACGTAACATTTATTTACGTACTACGTAACGTTTATATATAACAGTCGGCGAATGGGAACATGTTTCGTCCAGCAAACATAATATTCGCGCTCTCAACTAAAAGAATGCGAACATTGATTGTTTTTCGATATCGTCTCCTTTTGCTAATTGCCAGATTATTAAATTGAACCGGTTAGATGATCGCAAACGACGAAATTTGTAATGTTTTGTTGTTGTTATAGTCAAGCGAGGTTAGAATATCGAGAATGCAACATTTGAAAATCACGTACAATGCTTTTAACTTTCAAAATCCCTGTTGTATCAGTAATTGGCAGCTTGTAACATTCGGGATTACTCTGAACTAAAAGGGTAAGTTTGTATGTTTAGTGTAGATTATTCTTTCAGTATTATCAATATTTTTTTTATTAATTATCAATCGAGTTAAGTTATAAACGAAGCTAATAAAACGAAAGATGCAAAGAATAAACAATTAGCAGAACAACGAGAATATTTGCGATATTTCAGTTATAATTAGGTTCACACACGTGAGTGCAACATTTGGAAATCGCTTCCAATCCAAAGATCCCTGTCACACTGAAAATTGCCAATTTGTTCAAAGCCATTCATTCCCTGAACTAAAAGACTGTCGATGGTTTTCTCTCGGTGTTATCTCATTTTCATTGATTATCAGACGAAGTTGCAAAGTCACTAAAACGAAATAATATTCCATTATAAAAAAAAAAAAAAAAATAGGGGGCACGCTTTTTCGTCCAGTCGAGACGAATGCTGATACCTGCCAACAAACTCGCGCAACCTCGTAACAGGTGTGTCGAACAGCTATGCGCGCGAACATCGATCGATGAATCCCCACGACGATGTAAGAATTTCTGCGTATCCTCCTCTACTTTCCTTTTTTTTTTTTCTTTTTTTTCGTTTTCTCCTCTCTTCTCGTTTGCTGGGAGAACGCGGCGCACTTTTTCGCAGAAAGACGAAAGAACGAAAGCGCAACGCGGGAGAGAGGGCGCGTGACTGGGCGAACTTTTGGCACGGACCACGGGTAAATGGTTTACTGTCGGCTATGCGAGAAATTACGAGGCGATACGGGGGCAATGGAGGAGGAGGTCGTCTGGCAGGGTGGCCTCCTCCCTGCTCTCGCTTTTCCTTTACTCGATCACTCTCTCTCTCTCTCTCTCTCTCTCTCTCTTGTCTACTTGCCGCACCCTCTCCACCACCGGCTCCGCCAGCTGCGCCGCTCTCTCACCCTCTCGTCCTCGCGTCGCTGTAGGAGTCGCTTCAAAACTCGGTCAAAGTCTCGTCGCCGTGGCGTCTCGCTTTGGGGATTCGAAGGAAGGGTCGTTTCTCTTTCTCTTGATCCCCTTCTCTCCGCCCTCTCTCTATCTTCGGCCAAGCTCCTCGTTTCACATTTCTTTCTCTTTCTCTCTTTTTTCTTCCTCTGCACGCAAATATCCTCCGCGTTGGCAGAGCCGTGAATCGCAACCAGACGCGTTACGTCTGGCCGCTGCTTTTGGATCTTCGAGTTCTCCGGGTCAGAACAGGGACGACCCCGTTTCTCATTCCGAGGGAAACGATTTTTCGGGGGTAGGGAAAAAGGAAATCCTCCCCCTTCTCCCGGGTCGAATCGAAACTGCAAATTTCACCCGACGCTAAACGTTACCCGAGAAAACGGGCGAGACTCGTTCCATCCAGTCGTTTAAGCTCGCCAATAGCGAGATCGGCGACGTCGCCCGTCGACGCCGTTGTCGTTTGGCATCGCTGGCGACGGAAACCCGCGACAGACACCGGGAACGAGAACAGACGCAGCTCGATCTCGCGTGACATACGAAACGATCTGTTAACGAATTCAGGGACGGGGGAGCACGAGCTACGACGCGAGAGATTTTGAAAATTGTTGGAAATCGCGAGCGTGGGAGACAGAGCGGACTGCAGATTTTTATGCAATCTCACATCGCTCGGTAGAAAATTGGTAGAAAATTCGCTTCTGTATTTTAAATATATATGTTTTTGTAAACACAAATTATATTTTTAATATTTTTATAAACATAAAGAAACATTTAATATTACTTTATATATTATATTACTTTTATATTTTTTTTTTTTTTTTTTGTTTTCGTTTATGACTTTAATAAAAACATAGTTTACTGATAAGTTCTCTACTAATGCTGCGACACCGTGTGTTATATCATGAATTTATAGGAATCTAAGACATTTTGACGAATCTGAAAAGATGTATAGAAATTACAATTTATTTCAAGCAAACAGGAGTGAACGGCAAAAATCGCAGAAATATTTGAATAATTAATATTAATATTTAGTTATTTGATACAAACTATTTGTTAAGATTATTAGACTAATTTTTTGCTGAATGTCTCTAACTTCTATACGTATTTACACATTTTGATAATATAATCTTGATAGTCGTATTTCATTAGTCGTATAAATGAAATTTCACAAAAAAAAGTAGCATATAAAATATGTTCGTAAAAATTCTCTGGGCTGTAAACTGATGATCATTAAATGACACGTTAATGCTACATTTCATCGCGAATATTATTTTCCAAAATATCATAAAAATAAAAAATTCTCGAAATTTGATATATATGTATATTTGAGAAATAGATGATTTTAATCATGGACGCGAAAGGTTTCAAAGGCATCAGCGCAATTATATCAATAAAAATATTATATATTAAAAAAATAATTTAGTAGTAATTTATAGTAATTTAGAAAATTTAACTTTAATAATATCTTACGTATATATTAGAAAATCCTAAAAAGCTGGAATATCCAATAAAAAAATTCACCCAGACACACAGAAGGAAATACGCTGAATCAAGTCTGACAGTTTAACTCCCAATTATACACTACAATTTCATTTTTCCAAACCAGTTGAACTGATTTCAATCAAAATCCGCAATTCGGTACCATAAAAATTTAGCTGTTACTTGGCTTACTCTAATCTCTGTCGAAGGGAACGTAGAATACAAAATACAAAATTAAACACTGTAATTACTGGAATCGTCCGCGTACTCGGCGGTATCGATTTAGGGTTGCAAACACGAGTGTCGTTCGATTTCAGACGAGGATCCAACAACCGTTCTCGACCGAGCATCGGGGTAGTACAGAAGGCGAAGAAAATACTCGCGATCTCGGTGGTCGTTCATATTTCATTGGCGTTCCGCGTGACGGGGGGAAGTGGGAGGGGAGCGAACGTGCAAGGAGAGTGAAACGAGATAAAGGAGGGCGAGAGATAAAACGAGCCCCACTAGAGAGGGGAAAAAGTTTAAAGCGTCGAATAGAAATTCGATTTATTGACTTTCGAAGTCACTCTCCCTTTTTTTCGCGGAGGTCGAGGCTGGGGGCGGTGGGAGGGGGAGGGGGAGGGAGGGAATCCGATGGAAGTGCAGAGGGTTCGAAAAAAAAAAAAAGCAACGAAAAGAGAGCACTATCGGGTGAAACGGGTGGCGGTAGGTCAGGATCGCGAGGAACGAGATGGATACAAATCATAAAATTTGATTGGGCCGACCTAGGCCGGGGGAATACCAGCTGTGTGTGTATCCGATATATTGACTCACTTGGCGTATTCTCCGCGTATTTTCCATCGAAGCTGAAGAGAGGCAGACAGAACGCGCGAGAGAAAACGAGAGCAAAGAGGGGAGGGAAAAAAATACGCCGAGAGAGAGAGAGAGAGAGAGAGAGAGCGAATCGGCGCGCACAACCCGTCGCGTCGATTCATTCATTCCTTTTTTCCTCTCTTCTCACTCGCCAGGACCAAGATAACCACGGCCGAGTGTAGATCACGCGAAACCTTTTAAAACCCCCGCGCGACTGTTTATCGCGACCGAATGACCCAGCGACCAACGGTTCACCAGCTGCTTTCTCATCCTCGACTCGAACGTCCTTTAACCTCTTGCGCTGGAATGGCTTGTGCCACGCACGTCGAGAATTTTTTATTCCAAAATTACAACATTTTCTCGGTTTCAAGTTTAATAAATGTAACCTACGCAAAACAAATGATAAGTTTATTACTTTTTAATTATTTCTATCCAGTGAGATCATACCGACGAGTTCAATAATAAAAGAAAGCGACGAGTTATTGTGTACGGTTCGGTCATTCGTTATGGTCCGCAGTAGTTAACCTCTTGCGCTGGAATGACTTGTGCCACGCACGTCGAGAATCTTTTGTTCCAAAATTGCAACATTTTCTCGGTTTCAAGTATATTTAAATGTAACCCAGGCAAAACAAATGATAAGTTTATTACTTTTTAATTATTTCTATCCAGTGAGATCATACCGACGAGTTCAATAATAAAAGAAAGCGACGAGTTATTGTGTACGGTTCGGTCATTCGTTATGGTCCGCAGTAGTTAACCTCTTGCGCTGGAATGACTTGTGCCACGCACGTCGAGAATCTTTTGTTCCAAAATTGCAACATTTTCTCGGTTTCAAGTATATTTAAATGTAACCCAGGCAAAACAAATGATAAATTTATTACTTTTTAACTATTTCTATCCAGTGAGATCATACCGACGAGTTCAATAATAAAAGAAAGCGACGAGTTATTGTGTACGGTTCGGTCATTCGTTATGGTCCGCAGTAGTTAACCTCTTGCGCTGGAATGACTTGTGCCACGCACGTCGAGAATTCTTTGTTCCAAAATTACAACATTTTCTCGGTTTCAAGTGTAATAAATGTAACCTACGCAAAACAAATGATAAGTTTATTACTTCTTAATTATTTCTATTTAGTGAGAACATACCGACGAGTTCAATAATAAAAGAAAGCGACGAGTTATTGTGTACGGTTCGGTCACTCGTTATGGTCCGCAGTGATTAACCTCTTGCGCTGGAAAGACGTACCACGCACGTATCGAGAATCTTTTGTTCCAAATTGCAACATTTTCTCGGTTTCAAGTATAATAAATGTAACCTAGGCGAAACAAATGATAAGTTTATTACTTCTTAGTAATCTTTTATCCAGTGATATACCGACGAGTTCAAAAAGAAAAAAAAAAAAAAGAAGAAAGCGACTAATTATTGTGTACTGTTCGGGTCACTCGTTATGGTCCGCGAACCAGTTGCCAGCGCAAGGGGTTAACACGTTCGAGACGAATCTTTAACATCACGTGCTCGTTACTTTTAAAAAACTTTGTAACAAGCGACAAATTAATCTTCGAAAACGAGTATTCCGTAACTTTTATAAATTTTCGTAACGAACGACAAGTTAACATCAAAAAATGAATTCAAAAGTTTTTAACCCTTCAGAGGATCCTTTGGGGATTTGTACGTCGTATTGACTTCTGTGCAAGAAATTATAGAATCTACTCAATTATTGTTATCAATATTACGTACGTACGTATTGTAAAATGTTACCAATATCGTTTAAATGTATGAAAACAATCAAAATTATTTAAATCATCACGCCATTAGACGTCGACCTCGAGGGGTCAAAATTGAGAATAAAGTTCCAGTCTTTGAGAGATCGGTGTTTGATGTACATATGTGTATGTACAGGAAGGCACACAAAGGGTGAGAGAGTAGTTGTTGAACAATTAGAGATCGTTTCAACTTGGTTGATACCGCGTCTGTTGCATCTCATTGTGCAAAGTTACGGTTGAGCAAGTTACAGCTAGACTGAGAGGTTTAAAAATTCAATGATACTGCGCGTAATATACAAAAATAAATAAAACATCCGAAGTGTACTATTATATAATGTTTGAAGTTAATCTTCGCTTGATTTCCATAATTGCATTCAGAACAGGAAGAAGAAGAAGAAGAAAGAAAAACGCGAATTTACATGAAAATTGATGTATCCTCGTATGAAAAATTCTCACGATATTCGGTATGTAAAGTAATTTTTTTGTTTTTTTCAAAGTCGCGCCAGGAAATAGATTTTCCATATTACGACTTTCTTTCCATCGCCTCGCGCGCTACTCTATGAAAAAAATTAATTAACGAATTTAATTACACGCGAGTGTAACACGTAGAAACATAAGTTAAATTAATTTGTCAACGCTTTCTAAATTTTATCATTTAGTCGAACATTTAAATATATACGATCAATTTCTCTTGCAAATAAATGAAACTTCGACTCGCAGTCACACAAATAAAGATAAAGATAAATTCCTCGCGACAGAAACGTTGATGTGAAAATTCACCCTGCTCGAACTACCATCGCAGCTCATCACTTCCAATACCAGCCAGTTATTATGAGCAGACGCATCGCTATAGCCCGGAGCTCTAGACTCTAGATGCACGATCAATGCTCGCGAGCGAAATTAGAATACGTAGGCAGGATCAGTGACGAGGTTTTACGTACGAGACAGGAGGTGAAGACGCGACGAGTCAAGGGCGCACTTGTTTCGGTGTTTCTGGCGATGGGTTTCGAAACCGGGGGTGGAATCGCGAGGGAGCATCGGACGAAGAGCCGGTGGTATCGCGTCGAACAGTTTCCACGCGGAAATTGGAGCGAATAACCGAGACCTTGGACTCGAAAACTCGGAAACGCCTCCTGCGCGATTGAAAATCGATAGGTCGGTAATCAAAGTTTCGAAATAACGACGGTAAAGCGAGGCGAAGGTGGATCGTCGGTAGCTGAACGACGCGGTTTTTCTCTCCGACGTGTTTCCACGGATCAGCCAGTTTGAATCGAATAGCTACAGCGTATCGAGTTATTAGCTACGGCGGAGCAAAAAGTTATTGGGACACCTAATTTTTCTAATGGCGATGCTTTTGTGAGAGCAAACGACACATTGGGGGAAATATCTGCTTCGCTATGTACAAACGCAACGTGCACGGTAGAAAGTATCAGCACATTTGCAATTGGTTACGATCTATATTTAATGGCGGAACGTTATCGGAAAAATTACAAAATATTCATATCACTTATTTCGTGTATCTTATCTTTGTCAGAGAACTCTTCAACCATGTTTTCAGTTCGACATGTGTTTATACGAAAATTTTTTTTTCTCGTTAATCACATTATGATACATATTTATATCCTGGTACTGCTGTTACTCTACTCACTTTTCTTATCTCAGTATGCAGAAACAGAACGAATGTTTGTCATCAGTTTTTGATTTTATTTTGATTCGCAGAGCTTGCTGGCAAAATTTGAACGTTAAATTTCAGAAAAAAGAAAATGAAGGTTAAACCTTTGCACTGGCGAACTATATTTCACTTCACTGCGTTTCCACGACGCGGCGTGGAAAAAACGGTTAAATATCATCGGATCGGAGGGGTTGTAACCTAGTAACTAGTAGCTGGTAGCAATCGGCAGCGAAAGCAACGAGAAACGACGCGTCTGATCGACGGAGATTCGGTCTCGGTTTCGGTTGGATGTCTCGGCGCTAGGACGGCTCACGGTTCATTTGAATTACATGAAAATCGAGCACGCTCCTCGAGGGGCGGCAACGGAGAGAATCCTCTCGATCGATCGCGACTATACAGATTTCAGGCAAGATTATCGCGCCTCGACCGCAAGAGTTGTTGCTTCTCGAACGGCTGAGAGGAGGCAGCGAGAGTAAAAGAGAAGAGAGAGAGAGAGAGAGAGAGAAAGAGAGGAATAAAAGGACTCGTTCGACTTCTTTGTCTTGTTATGAGATGAAAAGAGAGAAAAGCACGTCCGAAGGCGAAGCGAAGAGCCAAACGACGCGGATTATTCTTGACTCGACTCCGACTTGACTCGGGCTCGACGGCGATCACGATAGACCGATGGATTAGTGCTACTAGGCACGACTAGACGAGGCGAAAATCGATTCGTTTTGGAAGATATATATATATATATATACATATATACATATATACATATATATAATCGTAGTCTTTGTGAATTTGAATTTTCAGTTTTCAGTTCTTAGTTATATATATATACAAAATATTATATTATGTTATATTATTATATTATAAAATATTATATTATATTATTATATATATTTTATATTATTATATTATAAAATATTATATTATATTATTATATTATGTATATACACAAAATTTTATATATATATATATATATACAAAAACAATACATAACAAACAAATATATAAACAAAAACAACTTATATATATATACAATCGATTTTATTATATTATATATATAAAAATAAGAACTGAAAACTGAAAATTCAAATTCACAAGGACTACGATTTTTTCTTCTTTCAAATCGAAATCTTTCTACCTTCGATATTATGATCCAAAGAGTTACAATCCAACTTTTACGCATTTTCAAATTTTTATGAATATAATATATAATACACGTGAGTATAATATAATTTTATTCGTATATAAGTAAAAAAAAAAAAAAAAAAGAAAGAAAGAATAGAATCCAAGTAGGAATCTATTTTATCCATATTGTATCCATATTAGATACTTAACCTCTTGCGCTGGCAACTGATTGCGGACCATAACGAGTGACCGTACCGTACACAGTAATTCGTAGCTTTCCGTTTCTTTTAAACTCGTCGATATGAAAGATCGCTGGACAGAAATTACTGAGAAGTAATAAATTCCAACGCAAGAGATTATTAACAGACACTTTCGCAGGCACTGTCGACGTTTCCAAATTTCCATGAACGAGCGCCAAAAATCAGCCAATCGGCACTCTGTCGCGGTCAGTTTGTTTCGGGACGCTCGTGTCGCACGATCGATCGATCGTCAGCCCTTTCTTTGCTCGCGTGTTCCCTCGAATATCGCGTGCGAGGAGGACAGGAAGGGAGAGAAGAAGAAGAATAGGGGAAGGTCGTATACCGCGAGGGGATCGCGAGCAAGTGTTTTAAAAGTGCGCCGCTGTCCTTTGGGGGGAGGAGGTGTGTCAGAGAGAGAGAGAGGGTTTCGATGCACGTGCTACGGTTCGAGGATTTTATGAATGGGGACCACACGTGGTTCGAACGCACGTTCCGATACGCGGTCTACCGCTTCTGCGAGCCAGTTAGGCGACCAAAGGGGGAAGAAAAAAGCTGGAGGATCGAGGCTCGTAGGAGCGAAGCGACGAACGCGAGAGAAAAAAGGATCGACGAGCGATACGACGGCGGAGTGAGCGGAGGTGGTGGCGAGGCCACGGAGGGGAGGGGAAGTCGTTCTCCGTCGACGTCAGACACGGAGAGAAGAAACGGTGGAACTCGGTCGTCTACCCTGTAATTTATAACTGGAAACTTGGAGCTACGACGCGACCTAAGGCGATACGTCGATTCCACTCAGGGGAATCTCCCTTCTTCGTTTTGCCGAAGGTCGTTCGACCTTCGACCAGAATCGATGCCCCGTCCGCCGATTCGCGCTCTTTTTTTTTTTTTTTTTTTCTTTATTTTCTCTTGCTCCTCTTTCGTTTCTTTTCCTTCTTCTTTTTTATTCGTCTTTCTTGCCACCCTTTTCTTTTCTCGCGATACGATTTTTGGCAAATGAAGTTGCAAGCATGTTTCGTCCAAACGTAGTGTACATACGTATACTGTCGCTGGAAAATCTTTGAAAGACTCGTGTCTGTACTCTTCTCAGGCTCTCTGGCATTTTGTTAACGAGTACTCTGATCGTGATCATTGAGATATCGTGCAGATTAATTTTTTTCGTTAATCGATCTCGCTACCCTGGTTTTAATTTTGATTGTGTATTTAGTCGCGTGTTGGCACATCTTCAACGATGAACGCATAATACGGTTATTTTCAAGTGTATACTCGCAATAATTCCAAATTTCATGCGCAAGCATTAATCTTTATCGAGTTTTCGAGTTAAGGAATTAGATATTTATTTTTTAGATAAACGTGCTGGATGTGTTAGTTATGCTGACGTCTTGCGCAAAAATCCGAAACCAATCGACGAATAGCGAGAGTCATTCATTCCATGTTAAAACTCGGAACGGATATAAATATATGTTCCACGTGTGATACTCCATTATGCGTAATACCTTCTTTCCAAAATTATCGCAAAAAGAAACAACTGTTATAGTAATACATATGTATACAATACGACAATACAAACAAAAGAATAACATAAAAAACACAAAAATACAAAATGAAAAGAAAAAGACAAGTAACTCAATGGCAAGTATAAATGTGTAAAAAGATATAAAAATACGGAATCATTTTACATTGATGGTGTTAGCTCTGAATTATGCTAAGGCTAATTCTCGATTCCTGTACGAAATCACCGCGTAGGTCAATTGTTTCTGTGATCTAAAAATTTCTAAAAAAAAAAGAAGAAAATTCCGATTTTTACGATATTAAAAATTTCTAAAAAANAAAAAAAAAAAAAAAAGAAGAAAATTCCGCACGAGGCAGAGCTCGTTCCGCAAACCGTTCTACAACACCGCGTGCACGAATTCTCCGAAATAAAAAAAGACGGCGATTTTCATGAAAAAGTGCCGATCTTTTAAAGGTCAACGTGTTTAACCTCCGCGAAGGATACGATTTTAACACCTCCAGTCGTATTCAATCAGCGATTTCGAATAATCCGAGGCCCGAGTCCCGAGTTCTCGATCAAGATAACACGTCCCCCCTCCCCCCGTGTGAAACGAATTCCATCAGGAATATCAGAGAACGAGCTCGTTCGCGCGAGAATTCGCCCGCAACTTTTATCGTCGATCCGCTCCTTTCCCGTTTTGGTTTTCGCGATGACGAACCGGACAGCTCGACACGGCCGAACGACGACGCTCCTACGCAAAATAAATATTCATACGTCGAAGTAAAGGAGAAGAAGAAAAAAAGAAAGAAAGAAAGAAAGAAAGAAAGAGAAAGAAAAATCGCTGTTACGCCTGGGGCAAACTGTCGCGCGGAAAGACGGTGGCGCCATTGCTGCGCTCTCCTCCGAGTTTGGAAATGTTGCCGAGCCTGCGGGTTTTTCGGATTATTGTTTGTCTCGTAAATTTTTATCGCGCGCGCAGGACGCTCCGGTTTTTTTTTTTTTTTTTTTTTTTACGAGAGCCATTACGTCGTTGCTACGTAAGGTTACGCCAGCGATTCCTCCTCCTCCTCCTCCTCTTCCTCCTCCTCCTCTTCGTTTCCCTTTTCCCGTCTGATAACTCGACGAAGGTCTCCCGAGAGATCGAGGTGCTCCGAGAGAAATCGCGATCCTCGACCTCCATCGCGTTCCACATCGATTCGCGTTACGGCCGATCATATGTTTCGATGCTAAACTGGTGTACGATGTTCGTTCGTCGTTGGAAGATATTTTTTTTAATGTATTTTTTTTAGAACGACGCAGACACGAGCGTTATTCAAATAAGACGTTTCGCTTTATTTGATTCGACGTTGCGCGTTAATTTAACAAGCAAACGACGCTCTCCATTTTTTTTTTTAAATTGTTTCGGCTGTTATTTTCAATCATTTAACTATTTGGAATAAGATAATCCTTTACGTTATTATCTTGTATAATAATACTTCGTTGTATCTCGTATTTATTTCGTCGAATAATTTCTCAAACGACGACCAATTCCATTAAACAAACTTCACCCTGTGCCGAGATTATTTGCTTGCTTTATTTGAAAGATTATTTGCGAGTGATCCGTCTGATTTGAACCGAAGATGAAGTTACTTTATAAATAAAAGTAATAAATTATTTTTCAAGTGGAAATGATTCGTTACTTTAAATTGTTATCTTTCATCTTCGTTGAAATGAAATTTTCTTAATTCCGAATTGGAAAGGTAAACGTTTATTAATTATTAAGACACGCGCGAGCCCTTTCTCTCACGACAACAAGTGAATTGAATCTGTTTTCTTAAAATTGTAAAAACTGGAGTCTCCGTATAAGAAATTAAAAAAACAGAATGTCTGTTACAAGCAAATAAAATGAAAGAATGGAAATTATGATAACATATCTTGAAAGAAAAACTAGTGACGAACAATCAAGTTTTTTTAAAATTTGCTGTACGATTTTTTTGTCATTAAAGTATCGACAATTTTTCATTAAGAACAATTTTTCACAGTTATTACATATAATCGCGATCGTTTAAATATTTAGCAACAATTTGGATAACAATGGACAATTTGTCATTCATTTCGAAATCCAACGAGAGTTGAGAAAAATTGAACTCAGAGTCAGAGTCTTTTTGCCAGTTCGTGAGTTCACCTGCTTTAACAAATTTTTCATTTCCTTCAGAAATGAATCTCCCTTTAATCTCCCGTCTTCTTTCTTTCGTTCTCATTTTGGATCTGCGTCATCCTCGAACGGTCAAATTTTTATCAAATATTTCAACGCTGTTTGAAAAGTTTTAGCTGTGTCGAAAGTAATTTTGTCAGAACAAAAGTAGAAATATAATAAAAAATTCATTATAATTGAACCAAGTCACGTAGAAATGATTTGGAATTGAGTGAATCTAGGAAAGAAAGAAGCTTCAATTCTATTGGATATATTTCATTTTTTGCTTCTGGTTCATAACGGTTTTTAATGTTTTCAGGAACAGGACGTTGAAATTATTTCAACGACAACATTATAAATTTTATAATTACATATAAACGAAATCAACGTCCCGGGCGTTTAAAGCTACAAAAATTATTATTTAACCTCCACACAATTATTATCATTAATGAACTCTACGAAATTATGGGGATTAAATCCACGGAAATTATAAAAGTTTGAATCGTCAACACGGAATCATCCTTGAAGGACCAACGTCCAAAGGCTTGTTTGATTAATAATAACAGTACGAGCAGCGAAAAGTACAGTAAATAGACAAGTCCGAAATGGAACTGTAGCTTATATAGTTTTAACTGGAACATAAGAATTGCCAAGCTTTTGCAAAATGAATTCTACACAATCTTGGCCCAATGAAGAAGACGAGTAAAGTCTCCTCTAGTCCACCAAAAATGCATATTTCTCTTTGTTCTTCCGTATCCGCGAAGAAATCCACGCGTTCCTCGATCCGACAGAAGAAAACTTTGTTACCGGATGTCGCGAGAGGTGATTTTCGTCGTCGGGGCCAACGGAAGTGGGAAGGACCGCGGCGATCGCCGATCGTCGAAGGAAATCGTCGATTCGTCCTCTAGCTGGCGCGGTCTGATCGCGCGCGAAAAAGGGAAACGAACGAAAGCCTGGAGAGTAGAAAACAGGATATTCGAAGAATAGGTAGTAGGGAAAGAGTGTCTACTCTCGCGACGGTTGCGCGCGCGTTGTTACGAGATCGAGCGAACGAAAACGTGCGAGTGAGCAGGCGAGAAAGATAGCAGGAGAGAGAGAGAGAGAGAGAGAGAGAGAGAAGGACGAGAAGAGAGAGAGACGGAGCGAAAGAGCAGTGGTTTTTCGTTATCGACATTTTCCAGGACGCGTGAACGTGTGCGTGAGCGTACGTGCGTGAGCTCCTCTCGTTGCCCCCTTTAACGGCGAACGTTGTGTGCGTGAGCTGGCGACCTGTGTCTGTGCGTAGTGTAGGTGTTCCACACACCGGTGTGTGGCGTGTGTATGTGTGTGTGTGCGGGCGAAAATTTGTATGGGTATGCGTGTACGTGTCAGCGGGCATACGGCCAGTGTGTGTGTGTAGAGTTTTCTGGAGGTTTCCCCTAGCAACGAGCAGCAGCAGCAGCAGCACCAGCACCAGCACCAGCCACAGCCCGGCTTAGGGGTAGCTACGAACCCCGCGCGAGACCTCGCCTTTTTCCCTCTTTCCCTCTTTTCCTTCCTTTTTTTCCCTCCCTCCCTCCTCCACTTCCCCCCCGTCCTCTTCGTCTTCTGCCGTTGCTTTTTCCACCCGTCCTCGATTTTTTCTTTCCTTTTTTTTTGTTCCTCTTTTCTCTCTCTCTCTCTCTCTCCACCCACGAACCATCCAACAACGCGTTCGTTTTCACGTTCGATCGTTTTTCGAACGACGTCGATCGAAAGACAGAGGCCCTCGGTGGCCTTCGTCGGAGAACGAAAGGCTCGTGGCTCGTGTTCCTTTTGCCTCGTCGGAGTTTTAGGGGCACATTCTCTCTCGATCGTTTGACGTTGTTGCTCGCGAGGGAGACGGACAGGACGACGAGGATTGATCGAGAATTGCGTGAATCGTCGTCGATCGCGAATCGCAAGACGAAACTTTTTTTTTTTCTTTTTTTTTAAGAAAGAATTTTTTTTTATAAGTTTTTTTTTTTTTTTTTTTTTTTTT
>NW_025110072.1:104685-108666 GCF_011392965.1 Frieseomelitta varia
TTTTTTAGTTTAGTATTAGTGGGAAATACGAAGCTCCGACTGATCCAGGAATTTTCAACCGGAAGCGCGTCGAATCGCGAATACTAAAAACGGGAGATTTTATCAGAAGAGATTTTTCGGCTGGATGAAGCATATTTCGTTCCTTTGTCTCTTATCTACTTTCTCCCAGCTTCTGTTTTACTGAAATCTGTTTAAACGCGCGCTGCAACTTAACACGCGAATAATAAAGAAGATATAATATCGAAAGCGATCGACGATATATATATATATATTTCTGTTCCGGGGGAGGTCCTTAAATTTCACAGACGAACGATTTTTCGACGAAGCACGTTCCTATTTTTCTATACGTGATTTCCAAATGTTATATAAATATTTCAGAGAGCAGAGGCCGACATCCATATCCGAACCCCCATTATACGAATATTCTCATGTTCGTTTTACTATCTGAACGTTCTGTTATCAGAATACGGAATATTTACTAGTAATAGATACTTTTCCTCGGCACTAAACTATTTTTCACGTGCAAAAAGAAATTACTAAAATACGAGATACAAGATTCTGCTAAATAAACGTGAAGCGCATGAGAAACGTGGAACATATATGTTTATTACACTTGATTCAATGGCAGATTAACATTTTAGAGATAATTTTTCTACAAATACTAAAACGCAAACGAAAATGATGACCTTACTCTGAAAGATGATTTGAAAAAAAAAAAAAAACGAAAAGAATGCTACGTTGAGAAGCTATTGCTATTTTAACAGCCAAAAAAATATATAAAATTTTTAAATATCAAAATAAATGTTGAAATACATAATACAATTTAATGTTTATTTTTTTATTATCCGAAAATTCCATTAACCGAATGCAATAAATTTCTAATTCGAACCGAATCTGTTTTTTTTTTTTTTTGGAAAATTCTTAACATTTAAAAATTGCATTACAATTATTGTTACTTATTGGAAAGCCTTCCATTGCTATTTATATTAAGAATATATAAAGTTTTGGATAAAAGAGACTTTACTTGCTAATTCAAATAAAACAAGCTCTTTTGTAATACGCTATTATAAATATTATATATAAATATTATCTAATATGTAATGATATGAACCTAACCTAACAAACTTGGTTGCAATTACGAATATTACAAGTATAATATTATCTAATACTAAATGTAATGACGTCTCGTGCGTCAAAGATTTCTGATCGAACAAAGTATGTTCCTTCCTGTTTTTTCTATATGAGAACTTCAAATTCGCGAACCTAACCTAACAAACTTGCTCACAACTACAAATATTACAAACTTTCGTTTTTCTATTTGTTTTCCCATATTTTTTATCGATCAAACATGCAGCCTAACTTAACAATTAATAAAGAAGACCACGAAACAATCGGCCTAATCTGATCATAATGAAATATCGCAAGTTTTCTCCTATTTGTCTTCTATTTTAATATGCATTGCAACAATTAATAAGGAAGACAATGTTGGGAAAGGAGTGACTGAACCCCGGGATATCGATTTTTTTTTTTTTTAGAACAGCAGAGACTTTTCAATTTTTGGACGAAGTTTTGAAATATTCAGAAAACAGGTACTTCCCCGCTGATCGTGTCAATATATAAATAACCGAACCTAGTAGGAAACCTCATTTCAACGAACAACACCACGAGCAAATGAGTCGTGCGATCTCTGCTCAGCGTTATTTAATCTCTTAATTTAACGATTTTAACCAGTTTCTGAAAATTCGCCCGAGCCGATCGAACCGACGGGAGAATTCGCGCTGAGAATCCCGATCATCTCGTTGATCAAGGAAAAAGAAAACGAAGCAAATCTCGCTCGATCGTCGAAAATCGTTTCCTTGCAACACGGAAGAACGTTCTCGACCAGCGGACGTTCGAAGCTTTCCCTACGAAAGGGGAGGGAGTGAAGCGAGGAGAGACGAGAGAGCAGAGAACGAGAGAGAGAGAGAGAGAGAGAGAGAACGAGAGAAGCGGAGAGGGCTTGAGAAAGGGTGAGGGAGGAGCAAGAGCGACGAGAGGGAAAGGGAGAGGCACAGAGAGAAAGAGAGAGAGAGAGAGAGAGAGAGAGAGAGAGAGAGAGAGGGGGAGAGAGACGGACAGAATCTCTCCATTCCCTTGCCTGCCTCCCCCGTCTCACCCACCTCACCCCGTTCGCTGCCCTAGTCGTTTCCAGCAAGTACTTCTATGTACCAACCATCTCCTACACGCTACCCTTATATACCTTGTATATTTACTTTGGTGGCATATACGCGTACCTATATATGTATGTATACATCGGGGCCCGCGATACATAGGTCCGAGCGCTACATAAAAAGTACATAGACCAGCGGTAGGTATAGCTACGGCTGAAAATTATTCCGAGTATTTTCGAATTAGCGTGCAAAAACGAGCAACGTTTTTGCACAGAGGGGGGGGGGGGGGGGGAACGCTGAGTACAAAACGTAGTTTTTGCTAATATACATATGTACATATATATATTTATTTATTTATATATATGTACATATATATTTATGTGTGTTACGTATGTATGTATACCGAACGAAGCTCGTTCGTTTCTTGAACGCGCTTCAAATTCCTCCGCGAGCGATCTCCACCTTTCTCTCTCTCTCTGTTTCTTTCTTTCGTGTTCGTTTGCCATTTTTCCAGCGAAGCTTCCACGACCAACCTGTGCATAGCCGAGAGAGGCACAGGACGTGCGTTTTCGCCGATCTCGATTCTCGCAAAGCAAATGCCCCGTCTCACTCAGTTCGTGATCGCTAGGTTACGAGGAACAGTCATGAGAAACACGAGGAGAACCAACATTACGTTCAACGTAGCTGTGACTAGTTGTCAGGATGAAAACGCAGGGCTAGGTCACGGTTGTAGCCGGTTGATCTGAGAAAACGAAGCAATTGAGACAAATGGCGACGTCGCAGGAGGGTAGTTTGTCGGCCAGTGGCGCAATTAATTTAGTTAATTTTAAATAATCTTGCCTCGCGAAGTCTGGTAGTTAGGCGATTCGGACATTTCGCCGGGAGTCACGTTGCAACTCGAAGATATCCAAGGACTCCTCGGGTGAAGATGAAAAATTGTAGTTTCAGAAGTTTCAGCTTCTCGCTGGGAACGAACTCTAAATTCTAGTCAGCAGAAACAACCGAGCTGTGCTCATTCTTCGCTGTGCTTACAGTGAGACGGGACTTGTGGTGTTTTAAATCTATTCATTACGTTCGTAACTGTACTTGATTCATAATGAAACGGTCTTTTGATCAATTTTGCTTGAATCGGCGATAATTGAAAGCAGCCCCGTGTCTTTACCGAAAATCCAACTCTCACACACTTTACTTCCATTGTTCTCCATTCTGCTATTTACCATCTGGCAAAAATGGGGAAGCGAACTTGCAATTAGTATTCTTCCAGCTGCAAAATGTAACGCGTTTCTCGTTCGCGTCGTTCTTTCTGCATATTACGCGGACAGACGGTTGTAGAGGCAACGTGACCACCGCGACGCAGCGCACAAGCTGGCATTTCTTTTTTTTCTTTCCGCCAAGAAGCAAGAGTCGCCTTTGCCAACGCCTACGCGCGCGTCTTCTCCTCTCCTCTGTGCCGTGTCTCGACGAAGGAGAGACCAAGAGTCTCAAGGTGGGATTTCTTGTAAGCGTCTCGGGCGGACAAGAAGATTTCTCGAAATTTTTGGATAATTTGATTGCCACAGGTAGAATGAATGCCGGAATCGACCAAATTCAAGTATAGTTGAACTGTCTTTAACCTCTTGCGCTGGAATGACGTGCCACGTACGTTGAGAATATTTGGCCTAAAATTGTAATGTTTTCTCGGTTTTAAGTATATTTAAGTAAAACAAAATAGGCAAAACAAACAATAAATTCATTACTTCTCAATAATTTCGACCCAGATATATCATATCGACGAGTTCACAAATAAAGCGACGAGTTACTGTGTACGGTTTGGTCACTCGTTACGGTCCGC
>NW_025110072.1:109028-253787 GCF_011392965.1 Frieseomelitta varia
ACAAATAAAGCGACGAGTTACTGTGTACGGTTTGGTCACTCGTTACGGTCCGCAATCAGTTGGTGGTTAACCTCTTGCGCTAGAATGACGTGCCGCGCACGTCGAGAATATTTGGCGGAAAACTGCAATATTTTCACAGTTTTAAGTGTATTGAAATATAACCCAGGCAAAAGAAGTAATAAATTTGTTGCTTCTTAGTAATTTCTATCCAGTGATATGCCCATGAATTCAAAAAAAGGAGACGAACTTACTGTATACGGTTTGGTCACTCGTTATGGTCCGTGAACCAGTTACCAACGCAAGAGGTTAAAAATCGAGCCTTGGAATTTATTTTATATCCACCCCTTGCTCGGGACACCCCGGTGTTTTCTAAACGCCGCTTTCAATAAACGTGTAGAAAAAAAAAAAAAAAAAGGGGGGGGGGTTTTCAAAAAAAGGTGAAAAAAAAAAAAAAAAAAAAAACGATGCCAGTCCACGACACGGACGGTCGCGATAACGATGATCGCGCGTCGTTATTAACGGACAAGCAACCGGGACACGCAGCTGCAACTTTTGCACGCTCGGAGAAACGGCGCGAAGTAATTTTCAAGCTTTTTTTTTTTTCTCTCGGCATCGCGTGGCAGGGAGAAAGAGAGAGACGACGACGACGACGACGACGACGAGGCTCCGGTGCCACGGTTCCCTTAAATGCATCAGAACGATCGTTTCCCAGTGCGCGTTGCACCGTGAATACTCGACGCGTCGCGTCGATAGCACTACGAACGAGTGCATCCCATGGACTTCGTACCTATCTACCCACCTAACCCACCTACCTACCTACCTACCTACCTACCTACCTATCTACCTACCTACCTACCTACCTACCTACCTACCTACCTAGCTCCGCGGCCCTACGAAACCACTTTTATCGCGGCTTCCTTTTCCCTTCGCTTTCAATGCTTTTCTTCGCCGTGTTTCGCCATCGTCTCTACGTGGAAATGAACAAGGATATCCGCCAAGCACAACTGTTCACGATTTTAAAAAAAGTTGAACCTGTATCTCGGTAGGTTCAATCAGAATTTCCATTTGAATCAAGTCATTAAAACGTACCGATTATTTTATTATACCTATTATTTCGTATTATTTCAATGACTTATACGTACCGATATGAAAGATCATATTTTTATGAGAGAGACGTAGGAATAATAACGTCAATTTGATATAGGAAATAATACAGAAGATAACTTTCAGTCTTGTGCTAATAAATTTAATCTTATTAATAATGATAAAGAAACAAAGGAGTTATATATTTTCCATTTCTTTCTGGCGAAGGTTAAACGAACGAAAAATTTCAAATCGAATTTTTAAACCGAGAGTGGTTATGTTTAATGTTGATATAATTCCAAGTAGGACAAAAAATGGTTTATCTATACATTCCATAAGAAAACCTCAACTGCAGTGAAACTAAAGGTATAAACACATAAGTTTAACCATAGAAGGTAAAAAACATAAGTTTGTATCTCATATATTTATATATATCTTGTACATTTTATATATATTATATTATAAATATACATATATTATATATTATATATTTTATATTATACGTATATATTATATATTATATATTTTATATTATACGTATATATTATATATATTATATATTTTATATTTATATTATATATATACGTTTTATATACTTGTACATTATTATATAATACAAAATATATATATATATATTATATTATATATATATATAAAATGTACAAGTATATTTAACATGTGTATTTAACCTACTTAATATTAATATTCAATACAAATATGATATACTTAATATTTAATATTTATGTATATTTTAGTATATGCTTGTATTATAATTTAATATAAGTATATTGTACACATGCATATGCTTGTATTAGACACATATTTTTTTCACACTTGACACCAAATAGTCACGAACAACTAAGTCTCCAACTATCTAAACAACCTACCAACAACTTTATAACCATTTTTATCGCGGATTCTTCCTTCTTCCCTTCCAATGTTTTTCTTCCCTGTGTTTCGCTGTCGTCTCCACGCGAAAATAAATTTATAAGGATATCCGCAAGAGTAACGCGGCACACGATTTTTCCTTATCGACGTTTGCTCGTCGATTCGAGCCACCCCTTACAAACTCACTTGCCAACAGTGACTACGGAATATCGATGAAACGACGTGATCGCTTTCGATACGTGGTTTGTTCCGGCTAACTGAAAACACGAGTCGTGATTGTTGGCAGAAAAAACGAAATAAGCGATGGCCTTTTTCGGTTTCGATTGTCCCGATCGTTGCGAGTCTTGTTTCACGGCGCAGAAAATGGTATTTAAAATAATTCGCAGAGGAGAAGAATGTAGTGTACGTTTACTAGTGTGAATGAAAAATCAAATAAAATATCTCTGGTTGCCGATTTTATCAAGTCGTCCCTCGTTATTAACAAAATTTCCAAATGTTTTATACAACACACATAATGTATAGGAAAAAATGTTCTCATCCGTGACGAGTGTTTGAACGTTTTTAAGCGAATATGTATAAATTGTAGTATACTCAGATAGGTAAATGTTTGAAATATACATCTTCAAAAGTGTAAGAATTAATTGACATTGCTTACTTGCGACGTTTATTTTTATTTGCCATCGATTTCAAAAATACGACAATTTCGAGGTTTGCAAATGTCACGAGAGTATCTAATTAGTTATTGGAGTAACTCGAGGAGTTGCGTTTAAATTTCTTCGTGTTTTTAGGAATGTCCGAACTCTGGAGAAAAAAAAAGAAGTATTTTCACATTTCCACTTGCTACACGATGAATAAACATCTTTGAAAAAAAAAAAAAAAAAAAAAAAGAAAAGAAGAAGAATGAATCTTGGATTGCGAAAGCACAGGCTTCGCGCTTCAGAACGAGGCCAAGTGGATCGTTTCGCGAATTTCCTTTCACGGCGTAACGACTGTAACAGTTACCAGTTGAACATAAACAATTTCTCGAAAATAAAAAATTTAGCGTGTATTAAAGTAACTCAGATTCGCGCTAGAGGAACATAAGGAGAGACTGTCAACAGGTGAAAAAAAAAAAAGAAAAAGAAAAAGGACAATTAGAAAAAAATATAAAATTACAAAAAATTATTATTACCAATATAGCTTATACATATATATCTAATCACAATCTCACTGTAAATCAAATTACTCGAAAAATGTTCAATCTGAAAATTCGATTGTTTTTTCCTTCTTTTGTCCCATATTTTTGAAAAGTATCGCGCACCCATGGCCCGCCGTGGGCCGAAACGGTTTATCATAATTCTCGCTGACGATAAATCACCCCTCGTCCAATCGCGTCGAAAAAAGAAAAAGGACAATTGGAAAAAAAATAAAATAAAATTAGAAAATATACGAAATTGCATATAAAATCATATAAAATTGCACGATAATATTGCTAATAAAACAGCTGCGACGCGCACAATTTCAACTTCGTTCGAAAGATAATACTTTGCAGTAACACTCGATAGAAGATAGACACGGTGTGTATGTTTCCTCGTACGTGACGGTCTTATGCGTTTCTTTCGCGGCGATTGCAAAAGCGAGCGTGACGAGCGCGATTATCGCGCGTTATCGCGGCAAAAGGAACAAACCCGGTGTCCCGGCGGGTTTTTTCCACCGGGGTTTTCGTCCCCGCGAACGTAAACTCGGCGTTACACGTACACCACCGGCTCCAGATACTTTACGTAACTCTTTCGTCTTGACGAGTTTTTCTTCCGCGGCCTGGCGTTCTGTCTTCGACAGTCGCGCAAAACGTTTCTCTCCTTGGAAGCAGTATCGACAGGAAAGCACCGCTTCGCTCCCCCTCGTTCCACCGATACCAACCACGCGTTTTACGTCCCTGCCACGTGACGCGCGACAGCGTAGAGGGTTACGCGGATGGATCGACGTTCGATCGAGTTTCCGGAGAACGATTTCCAGAAGCGCGATTGACGAGGGGTGATTTATCGCCAGCGAAAATTATGATAAACCGTTTCGGGCTACGGCGGGCCATGGGTGCGCGATTACTTTTCAAAAATATGGGACAAAGGAAGGGAAAAGCAACCGAATTTTCAAATTGAAAATTTACAGTGAGATTGTGATTAGATGCGTACGATTCGAACGACTGCGTATATATGTATAAGTTATAGTTGGTAATAATAATTTTTGTAATGTTATTCGTTTTTACATCAAAATATATATATATATGGTGCATTGAAAATTTCAATCAGAAGTTATATTTTAATAGTGTTAAATTTCAATATTAACCACAGTGAGAGTCATTTGCTGTAGAAACGATCAACATTATAAAAATCATTATTACCAATATAGGTTAAACTGATGAAAATGATTAGAAAAGGTCAACATCAGGTGCCACATGAATGGTTAATTTAATCTTAATATATATATATATATATATATATATATATATATATATATATATATATATATATATATATATATATATTTGATAGATACCGACGAAAATGATAAATAAATTATAACTAGATGGCTGAAGACTGTACAGAAGTGACTTTAAAAATGTCTTCGTTACTGAAATTCTAGAACGGCTTCTATATATATATATATGTATAAGTTATATTGGTAATAATAATTTTTATAATGTTATTCGTTTTTACATCAAAATATATATACGACGCATTGAAAATTTCTATCAGAAGTTATATTTTAATAGTGTTAAATTTCAATATTAACCACAGTAAGAGTCATTTGCTGTAAAAACGATCAACATTATAAAAATCATTATTACCAATATAGGTTAAACTGATGAAAATGATTAGAAAAGGTCAACATCAGGTGCCACAATGGTTAATTTAATCTTAACATATATATATACTTGATAGATACGAAAAGGATAAATAAATTATAATAACTAGATGGCTGAAGACTCTACAGAAGTGACTTTAAGAATGTCTGTTCGTTACTGAAAATTCTAGAACGGCTGAAATGCCACGTCACCTTTGAAAAAGGTTTATTATCAGATTTTACGAAGCATCAGCTATTTATTACAAATGAATGGAACTTGAAAATGCAGGAAGTTAATAGTAGAAAATGGCTCGTCGATCGTAACAAAAATATCAAGCTTTCAATAGTGTTGCATAGTATTCGTTGCTGCAACTCTAAAGCATGAAATACAGCTTCTCACAGATTCTAAAATAAATTGAATCAAAAGATATATATATATATATATTATTACCATTACTCGTTCGTTTCTTATTTTGTTCTTTAAGAAAACTTAATTTGTTCTTTAAGAAAAATAATTAAATTGTTGTTCTAGTAACCATGAGTAGACTAAAATTTTTATTGAAATTTATATATATTGTGTTATTGTTATTATTATATTATATTATCGTCACATTACTTATCATTATTATTATTATTATTATTATTATTATGACGCCAGATTCTATCAGACTACAAAATAAATAAATTCAAGTCAAGTAATATCTAAATAAATGAATAGCAATAATTATTACCATACACACGCATATGTAATATTGTACATACATGTAGTGACGATAAAAATTATACGGTATTATGTTATAAATGTATACGTACAGAAAATATAGCGGTTACAGGACATTTATAAATCGAACTATCCAACAATTTGTTAATACGCCAATTTATCTTTTCTTTTTTTTCTTTTCTTTTCTTTTTCCCTTCGTCTTTCTCCGTCTTTGTGAAGAAACGTCGATGTGTACTTACATCGCAGACGTATCGACGCGACCGGCGACGAGGGGTGATTTATCGTCAGCGAAAATTATGATAAACCGTTTTACCTGGGACGCGTCGTCTGCCCGCTATTAATAGACTCAGCCCTATATAATAGTCGGGCAATTCGTACACTATAATTCAAACTTGAGAGAGAATTTTCAAGTTTCCCATCCAGCCGTGTATTTACTACAATCGAAGTGGAAACGCTACCGCGGTGATTATGGTATTCGGATTCGAGCTATTACGAACATCTATATCTTTAATCACATGTTGTGCCTCGATTTGCAAACACGCGTTAGAGGCACTGCGTGAACCGGGAAGAAATATTTGTTCTTTTTTTCTTTTTTTTTTCTTTTCTGGAAAGATACACGTGCGACAGTTAACTCAATTAATCTATTTTTTTTTTTTACATTTTAATACGTATCAAATTACTCTACGTAAAAATCATACGGTGGTAATTGAAATGACAATAATTAAAACAAATAGATTTGTGTAATTATGCCCCTGTCTAAACGGAAATTGATATTAATTTTGATATTTTAAACAACTGAAATCCGAAATCCGTCACATTGGCGGGTTCGATTGTTCTACCGTATTGATGCACAACCTTTTGTATATAAATTAAAAAAAAAAAAAAAAAAAAAAAATGGCAAAAAGAGAAACATAGATATTGATTATAATGGTATTGTGCGTGTTCACACGTACTTTAATAATGAATAATACAATTGAAATGTTACCCTGAAAAGTTTGATATTAAATAATCGATCTTTAATACATGTGATATTTTAATATTTAAACAAATTAAACGAAGACAACGTTCAGATTTTCGTGAAATTATTTCTCGCCGGGGTATGCTCATTTAGACGGAATTGATTTATATAAAATATGATTCGTCCTTCTCGTTTCTAATTTCGTTTAAAATCTGAGTACTCGCGAATCGATTTCTTGTGTCGCAGTTCATTTCCACTGCAGGAACTAACTAAGTAAAAATTCCTTGCTATCGTTATCGTTAGAGTGCGGATGTTTGTGCGAATTTTTGTAAACCCAAGTGAAAAGAGAAAAAAAAAAAAAAGAAGAAGAAAAAACGAAAAGCGGAAATTTGTTTTATCTGTTAAATTACGTAACGAGTGATGTTGTACAAACAGTGGTGAAAGTCTACGCGTTAGCTCTTAACGAAGTGACCGAATTCTTTATGAAACTCTTAATTTATATCTTTTGTATATAATTTATATTTTTTTCAAAATAATATCGACGAAATTGTGACTAACATTATGGCTGAAAGACGCTTTCAGTGAAAAAATTAGGTTGTTCGCGCTTTTGACAAGTTGCAATTTAATTGCAAAATTGAAGATAAATAAAACTGCAATAGTAACATCACAGTTTACGTGTAAAAGAATGTTGTAATGCTATTAAATCGATATTTAAAAATCAATAATTGTTTTTATCTCAAATCTCGTCGGATTATTTGATCATTTAATAATCCCTTCAGAATCTTTCATTCTCCAATTAAAAATTAAATTTAAACGAAACAGTCTTGAACCGAGTCGTTCAAAAGTCATTCTTTGTATAATAAATTAAAACGTATTAATATTGATACACTCGTGGAATAATGTAATGCGTTTTCTTTATTTGCCTTGAAAGTGGCAATAATTTATGCTACGTTTTCTCACGACAAGTAAATTCATGAAAATAGTATCCCTTCTTTCTTTTCTCTGTCTCTCTGTCTCTCTCTCTCTCTCTTTTTCGGGAGACACTGAATATTAATTGCGCATAATACGATATTGGCAAGCTACAAAAAAATGGAATTAATCAGCCTGGTTTCTGAGAACCAACAATAAAACCAGCGGGGTTAATTTAAACGGTGACATTTAAATAATACAGAAATGTGCAACGTGTCTCAGAAGGCAAATCAGACAGGCAACACACAGCTTTGAACTTAAAAAGAAAATTTAAATTTAAATTTCGTTAAAGAAATTTTAATGATTTCAAATAAGATATCACTTGTAATACATGTAGATATTCATGCAAACAATAATGTTGCAAAGATTTGAAAATCGTCTTTACTTTTTTCAAACGAAACTGTGAGATTTTTTTCTTACATACTAAGCGACGATCTCCGTGAAAAAAGTTGATTAAAACATTACAAAGAGACAAACGTTCGCGTATTGAACCAACGTATCAATAATAATGAGTGGAGCGTAAAATGCGAAAAATTTATTTATACATTGTAATTGAACAATAAACACAAAGTGTCTCGGTACGACTGATAGACTGTTTAATGAAATCGATTAATTTCGTATTAAACGTAACTATGTGTAAAAATAAATAAAAAGTGTAAAGCAAAAGCTTTTCGTTTTCAAACTGAAAATTGATTTCGAACATGCTTCGTTGAAAGCTCGAAGCATCTTACGAAAAGATTTTACTCCGCATGCTTTGCTTATTTCTATTCGTTTACTTCTTCTTTTCTCTAGCCAGATTCAAGTATACTTGATAAGTTTCCAAAGTTCCGATTTCCTCGAAAACGAGAAGGAACTTCAATGAACATTTCACATTTTCACTCTCTCTTTTCGTCTCACTTTCTTTTCTCACGTAGAATCTCTCCTCCAATTTGAATTTTCAAACGATCAGGTGTCATCCTCTTTTTTCCCCGTCAGATCTCGTGTGACGTATAATTTTCAATCTGCTGTTTGAGAAGAAATCGAAACGTTCGCGGCAGCAGGTCGACCGCGAACACCGAACGTTGGACCGTCGTTAAAACCGAGAGAGAAAGAGAGAGAGAGAGCTTGCGGAAATCTCGCAAATATTAGAAAGCGCTCGCGTGGGAGAAACGTATGCGCGGATGCGCAAATATTGACTTGATATTTTGCCCTCTTTGTCAGGAGCTTCGACAAACGTATCGGGGGGTCGGGTTCTGTAATTTTCAATTTTAACGGGAACAACGAAGCCGTCTGCATTATGCCGCGCCGTGCAAACCGTACAAACCGGATTGTTTGTATTTAGTCTTCGAACGTAATATTTGTAGCGCGGACCATGGAGAGAGCCCATTACGCGATACACGGCGTATCGCGAAACGCACGAAACCGCGTAATGAAAGGCCTTCTCTCCTCTCCCTGTTGATGAATTCTCGTTTAACCCTTTCGATGATCCAGATTTTCAGTAATTTTTATAAATTTAAATTCGAACAAAACACCTTCTTAACCTTAGCCAGAATGAAAATGAACAGCTCACTGCAGGGTCGGCCAAAAATCATTTCCTATTAAAATAAATCCGTAAATTTTATTATTTAAAGTTAATAAGGTTAGTTTTTTTGTTTATATTTTGACGTTTTATTAAAAAAAAAAAAATAGGTAAGAAGAAATTTTTGGCCCACCGTGTACTTGATCTGTTTTTTTTTTTTTCTTTTTTGCGAAGCATAATTGATACACGCTTTCATTTTTCCATATTATTATTATTATTATATATTATCTATTATTATTGTTATCAGTATATTTTCCTATATTTCTATATATTTATATATATGTTTTTCTTGGTTCGCAACATTTTTCATTCCATTTCAATTAAAAAAAAAGTGTTCTACCCAGAGATTTTAATTTCTCCCCTCCCCCCTTACATTGTGAATACAATAATCCGTGCAACAATAATCTATATATTGTACTAGTGTAACACCGAGCGCAATCGAGCATTGACGCACTCATAACATTGACATTACATTTATATTTATATTTTTTCATTAATGTAAAAAATCGTCGTACTTTTTTTTCCTTTTTATAAATTATCATTTATACAACGAACACGGCAGATTCGGTGAACAATGTTTGAAGCAACAAGTAAACGACAAACGTTTGAGGTCACTCTAATAATGAAATATTCTACTTTTAATAATGAAGTAAGAACTAAATCTAGGATTCGAATTGACAATGAGCTCAATATGCAATCGTCTGATATCGAAATTCGTTATTGCTATAAAATCTGAAGCACCGATTGGATAAAGGTCTCGCGTATATAAATAATAATTAGGTAGGTTTAATAATAATAATTCTTATAGCTTTGAATAGCGACGACAAGTAATAAAAATTTCGTTTAGTATTGAAAGAACTTCTTGAACAGATGTACTAATTCACTTGTCGCAACTTCGCAAAATACGAACCCATACAATTTGTTTCGTTAGGAACCGCGAGATTGAGGTAAAAATAAGCGCGTATAGAAAAACGAAAAGAAACAAAAAAAGGAAGAAGGATGGAGAGAGTTGCGAATTTCTTTAAACATGAAACTACTTAATCGATCCGACGCCACAGCTGATCGTAATGGTTTCACTTGAAGTTTGCACAGCCACTCGGAACACGTAATCTACGCGATCCTCGCGATTCGAATCTTCCGCAATCGCGGCTTCGAGATTCGCGACGACTTCGACTCACGTTCGTGAAATTCAGCTTGCAAGGCGAGCTGTTTTATCAGCGACATCCGGTAAAAGACGGAGCATCGTCAGAGTTAACGTCGCTGACGAAAAAACGTATCCGAGCACAATGAGTCGTTTGACGAACGACTTTAGAGGAAAAAAATCGTCGCAATTTTACAGTCATGCAATCGACTTCGTGTACACTCGTGATATAAACTGTCACACGTTCAGTTCCGATGGAATTAAGATTGTCTTGCAATGCAGAGAATCAAGAAAGTACTGGCACACGTACGTCTCTTGCGAAAACAAATGATACATTAACAAAATCTGTTTCCATTTGCATTCGTGCCAATATATTTTTCATCCACATTTTTCGCCGCCAAGGTTGCAAATAATACAGTACAATTACTAATGCAATGCAATTATATTAATTGCATCGTGTTAATTGCGTATAATACAATTATTAATATAATAATGACAACAATTGCCACATTACGATAATTATCATTACACTTCTGATAACAATTATTATTATACTTTTTCGAACGAAAGTGAAAAGAAAAGAAAAGGAAAGGATAAAATCGCAATATCGAAACGTAAGAATAAATTCAGTCTCCTCGTTGCAAATTTAACTGTCTATCCTTACAGCAATCAATTATATCAATTTTAACACCGCGAGACAAATGAAATTGGAGAAACGAAGAACGGAATTCAAGATTCTGACTAAAAGAAACTCGTTGAGGTCTGTGCTGAAGCAGTTTCCCCCTCGCAATTTAAATATAGTGTCGCTGTCATTCATCGAGGCAATTTTCGAAGGCTTAAAATGATTTGTGCGAACATTACATTTACAAAAATTTTGTGCAAAACATTATTTGCTCTCGAAACATTTTCATGTCGAGCAAATGTTTCTTACTGAGGGAATTTAACACGAAAAAACGAAACGTTCCCTGGAATAAATTGTGCTCGAAAGTTGGAAGGTCCAGCGTATCACGAACATCACGATACACGAGATGTCACCCGTTCATAATTCGCGCAAAACGATTCAGACATATGGTTCACCTTTGGCGTGCCGCAAAGCTCATAGCATCTCATAATTAGCTGAAAGATGGATGGACGGAGAACCAGAAAGAGGCTCATACACAGGCAAAGAGAGAGAGAGAGAGAGAGAGAGAGAGAGAGGGGCGAAAAGCGAGAGGAATGGGAGAGAAAACGAAAGGGCTAGATAACAGAGGAAACAATCGTAACTGGTGCTTGCTTATAGGGAGTGCAATCAATTAAATGGGGTGCACACGAGCTTATGCAGTATAACGATGAGCAACACCGATATCACGATTTTCCGCTAGTTCTCACATCTATTCGTTTCTTTCTTCTATTCGCGTTCTTCCTCTACACCTCGTACAGACATTAACGTCATCACCACCCCATAGGCTTAGTTAAACTAACCTATTAAAAATTATAAATGCCCCTCGCGCTGGCAACTGTGTTTGCGGACCATAACGAGCGACCGAACCGTATACAATAAATTAGTCGCTTTCCTTTTGAACTCGTCGATACGATGTTACTGGATAGAAATTACTGAGAATTAATAAATTTATTGTTTGTTTCGTCACACTTAAATATACTCGAAACTAAGAAAATATTAACAATTGCAATTTTGGAACAAAAAATTCTCGACGTGCGTGACACGTCATTCCGGCGCAAGAGGTTAACCACTTGCGCTGGCAACTGATTGCGAGCCATAACGAGCGACCGAACCGTATACAATAAATTAGTCGCTTTCTTTTTGAACTCGTCGATACGATGTTACTGGATAGAAATTACTGAGAATTAATAAATTTATTGTTTGTTTCGTCTCACTTAAATATACTCGAAACTAAGAAAATATTAACAATTGCAATTTTGGAACAAAAAATTCTCGACGTGCGTGACACGTCATTCCGGCGCAAGAGGTTAACCACTTGCGCTGGCAACTGATTGCGAGCCATAACGAGCGACCGAACCGTATACAATAAATTAGTCGCTTTCTTTTTGAACTCGTCGATACGATGTTACTGGATAGAAATTACTGAGAATTAATAAATTTATTGTTTGTTTCGTCTCACTTAAATATACTCGAAACTAAGAAAATATTAACAATTGCAATTTTGGAACAAAAAATTCTCGACGTGCGTGACACGTCATTCCGGCGCAAGAGGTTAACTTGCGCTGGCAACTGATTGCGGACCTTAACGAGTGACTAAATCGTATACAATAATTCGTCGCTTTTTTTTGAACTTGTCGGTATGATGTTATTGTCGGTATAATAGAAATTATTGAGTAGTAATAAATTTATTATTTGTTTTGCCTGGGTTATACTTAAGTATACTTAAAACTAAGAAAATGTTGCAATTCTTGACGTGCGCGACACGTCATTCCAGCGCAAGAGGTTAATATTTCATCTACGATCTTTCTTTCTTTCATGTCAGATTAATTTGTATCGAAAGATTCTGTTGGAACCTCTACAAATTTCCAAAATTAAAGAGTTTTTTAATTGGTTAACTTTTGCTCTTCGACTGTCACGAACATAAAGAACATTTATTGGCTAGTTATTCTTCTACCGCGTAGATAGCAACATAATTATTCCCGGTAGGGTATGAAATTAACCTATTAAGACTCAACATTCCATTTACAATCTTTTTCTCTCTCCCTCTCGCCTCCTCTTTGACTAGCTGTCAGATTAATTTGCATCCGCATATTCCATCTTTCAATACTGCGTAAATCCCTGCAGCTTTACGAATTTTGAAAAAAATGAAGTGTTTATTACGTTACGTGTGACGAACTATTTTTAATTCCGACCAAACACATTAGAAAAACATTTATTCAGGCTTTCTTTTTTTTTTTTACCCTATAGGTATTTTCTATTCTGTAGATTTTAAAATTGAAATCCGTATAAATTAACTTATTAAGGTTAACGTTGCTTCAAACATCTTTTTCCTGATTTATCAAATTCTACCCTTTAATATTGTTTCTCTCACCAAGAAGTTTCTATCTAAATTTAAATACATAAATCTTCCATGAAATTTAAAGAATTTGAGGTATTTATTATGTTAAAATACTATGAAATATTACTTGATTCTTCACAGGTTAATTTCTAGACTTATCACATTTGAAAAACGCTTTTCTTTTTCACGTTTTCTTTTTTAGATATTAACACCATCTATATTAAACTACGAAATATTTTGCACAGATTTCTGAACATTTTTAGCAAGCAACTCTTTATTATGTTAATAAATCTAAATACTTATGGAAAAGATAGAGTCATCTTTAATATATTTAATTCTTGATAATGCTGGATATCAATTTTCTCTAAATACATTTTTACTATAGAAAATATGAGATCGGGGTAAGGACAGCCATGCTGAGTAAAAATAAAATGTAACTTTCTTATTTTTTGTACAAAAAAATCTTACACGTATCAGAAACAAAAATGCAAAAATCCCCCTAAAAAAACAAGTCCTTATTAATAGCTTTTGGTTTAAAAGTGGAAACCAATTTGTGAGTAAATAGGCCATTTTATCTGACTCTTGGGTAAGATGGATCCATTAATTTAGTTTATACAAATTCTCACATGTGAATCAACCAACTCTTCGATATTTACAAGATCCATGCCATTATTTACAACATCCATCAATTTAAACGTTTAAAACACTGTTTTCGAAAGGAGAATCTGCGTCATATTTTAAACTTGTATTTTGCAATTATAAAAAAAAAAATACATAAATCATAAAGCGAACGAATACTGAAATATATGTACATGAAATACACAAATGACAAATGCACCACGTACACCGATCTCCCTCCCCTATATCAATTGTTTCGTCGTACACATTTTTAAATCAACTTCAAATTTTACCAATATAATCGTATAAACAGTTATCTAGGCAAACGTGCAAAGGATGAAACGTTGCAGGATGAAACAATTAGGGCGTCAGTCTTACCAGTATCATTCGCCCCTCGCGAGATCGAAGGCCACACTTGTTCCAATGATGGGAATTGCAAGGAATTTTGCTCATGGGGGCAGGAGGACATACGCACCGGCGCGTAGCGTATGCACCCCCATTAGTTCCCTTTTAGTCGCCATTTACGACACGCAGGGAATACGTTGGGTCTATTCTTTCCCCGCACAGCGAAAATATAATCGCAACGATCGAGTTTCGTTATAATGCCGATGAAATCTCAAAAGTTCTGTACGCGAATATTCATGTACTTTCGTGAGCCATTTTCCTCTCCCGAAAAAAAATAGAGAGAGAGAGAGAGAGAAAAGAGTTTTGAAACAATTCTCTATATGTTTTGCTACTTTGATATTCTGGCAGAAAAAAGAAAAATTCAACAATACCAACGATTTGATACATACCTAAATAGCAAGCGCACACTCTCGAGTATCGCGCGACGAGTACGAACGAAAATTGTTTGAAAATAGGTTGAAATTACCTGTTGCTGGCCGCTGCACAAAGGCATTTCCTCCGACTTCATTTCTGCAAAGGAAAGAAAAAAAAAACGGAGAATAATTTATCATGACTTATAGAGTTTGAGTAAAGACCGATTAATTTTAAAGGCACGATCGCGAGACTCGCGGCTGTTCCCGCGTCGAACATCTTTTATTAATACCGTTTCGTTTGGTCTTTTTACAGATCGTATCCGTCGCCTGTACAAAATGGTGGGCCGAATGGGACGCCGATGAACTGCGCTGGTTCTCAAGGTAAGAGAAAGAGAGAAAGAGAGATTCGAATAAAAATACCAAAAATCGAATTTCGCTATTATTGCACGAATGTCTTAGAATAGTCTCTTTGCTCTTACTGTGCAATATTTAAATAATACTTTATATTTAAATATTTTATATTATATTTAAATATTTATATTAATTATATTATATTATATTTAAATATTAATATATATATTAAAAATATTTATATTATATATATATTATATATATATTAAAAATATTTATTTTATATATATTATATATATATTAAAAATATTTATATTATATATATTATATACATATATTAAAAATATTTATATTATATATATATTATATATATATTAAAAATATTTATATTATTATATTAAGTAATGGCAAGTTTAATAAACACAGTATAGCATTAGATAGATAATGTTATTTTTTCGGCACAGCCACGAAAATGAACTTGGTTTACATTTCTCTTTTTTTTCATTCTCTCTGTTTCTCTCACTCTCGCGCTTCAATCTTTGTATCTGTTACTCTACCTACCCTATACTTCTGTGCCATAGTATAGAATTAAATGAATGTTATGAATTTAATAAACATAAGATGGACCAATTCTTTTTTAATAAAATATCAAAATATAAGAAAGAAACTACTAACTTTTATTAATTTAAAATTAAATTCAAGTTCAAATGTAATTTTTTTTTCATTATGTTTCAAAAATTGCTATTTTAAATATATAATCATAAAATCACACTTAATAAGTGTGGTTAAGTATAGTTTAATAAACACAGTGGACACGTTCACTGTCCATGACTGATCATGCATTGATTTAATGCATTAAATGATTGTCCTAGTGTTAATTAGACATGCGATTAACAAAGTGTTAACATGACACATGTGTGATGTGTATACATTTCGTTATTTCATTTTTCCAGTTTCGAAATACACTGCCTATCTCGGTGGGTATTCGATCGGCAGTCGGTTGAATGCTTTTATTTGTTCGAATTTATGTTAAATGTTATTTCTATCGTTAATTGTAATATTGGTACTGTGCGAGTGATAGGAATCACGTTGGGAAGCTTTAGCGGAAATACATTTCGTATATTAGCGATAAAATGGGAGGGTGGTCGAATATTTATGAGGTGTACTTTCAGAATCCTCTTTTGAAATAGAGAAATTTCAAACAGCGAACGCGGATTTTTCCACATTGCTCGTGGCACCATAACTCGCAAATTGGCGCTGAAATTTTTTCCCAGTTTTAAAACATACACACACACACACACACATACAGTGTTGGCAGCTGAAAAGATGTCTTGGTCAAACATATAATTTTACACATTATCACACGTCATTTTCTCTTCATGTACACACATAATTTTCAGTAGTAAATGCGAAATGAACTGTTTCTTCAATACGTATTGCGTGCACTTTTGAATCCAGTACGCGCGTGTGCGTGTCCGCAGTATTTTGCTTCTAGCAAAATTCTTCTCGCGATAAGAAAGAATCGAAGAGATAGAATCAAAGTGTATGGTTTTTACCAGCAAGTGGTATTTATTAAATAAAAAAAAAAAAAAAACAGATGTCCGAGACAAAAGAGAAGCAACATTTATCTACCCTACACGTGTTCAGTTGTTTGCCACACGTTTCGTCCGTTTTCCGAAAACGGATAGCGGTATTTCGCAATAAAACTGATTAATCGGCCCGACGAAAAAGTGGAGGGGGAGGAGGAGGAGGAGGAGGAGAAAGGGCGTAACATTCTACATATTAAATTAGCGTTGCATTAAATTTATTGGCAGAGAATTCTCCTTTGGAGATCGGTCACGGCGCAACGGATACGCTTGATACGCCTCTCTGTACCGCGCGAACAATTTCACCTATCAAACGTCGACGATGTATAAAAGCAAGGACTCTGATATTTCAGAGGAAAGTTTCCGGCCACGTCGGGCGAAAAAAAAAAATGAGAGAGAGAGAGAGAGAGAAAAAAGAAAAAAAAAATTACCCGCCTCGTGACAATTCAATATCGCGCGATTACGCGGACAAAGGTATAACGAATCAAATATCGTTTTAATTTTATATATTGTATCTTGCAAATGCGAGTACGCGCGCGCACACAAACACACACGCACATACACACACACACACAATATACTGTTGGTGATTCATGCGTTTGGCATCCCGCAAAAACCCGCGCGCATATCCGCGCACGTTCATTTTCAGATTCAACCCTCCTCCCCCTCCCGCCTCGCGTTATTTCCCATCGGGAATTTCATTCGGGAAAGGATTTTTCGAAAGATAAGCGTAAAACTCGCGCGATAAATGTCTAAAACTGGCGGACGTACAGGGTGTTCCGAAATTCAGCGTTCTGGACTTCGTCAGTGTTTCTTCTCTTTTCTTTTTTTTTTTTTTTCCATGAGTTTATTAAGTAACAAGGCTAAAATGTCACGTAGCAAAGGAGACACTTCGTTAAAGAAGTTACAACAATAAATAATAAATATGTATAATAAAACTATAATAAAACGTATAGTAATGTATAATAATAAAATAAAATAAATAAATATACGTAATATAATATTATATTTATTTATATTATATTATATTATAATATTATATTTATTTTATATTATAATTAATATAATGAATAATAATAAACAAACTCATTATTGAAAACGACTGACAATTTTGACAATCAAGGACAATTGTAATTTAAAGAAAAGTTAAAGCGTGTATATTGTAGTTTAAAGAAATAAAATCCTATTAATTCTAATTCATTAGAATTAGGTCAAAAGTACCAATCTTCTGTGAAAAACATACTCTAATCTTTTGCAAAACATACTCTGTTAGCAGGATCGTGCGAACATGATATACAGCATATATTTTGTTGAAACGTTAGGTCAGTAAAGTGATAAAACATTAAATATTAAATTAAAGAAATGGATAGTCAAAGATTGGTCAGACATTCACGAAAATGGGACATACTGTTTTAGAACAATCTTCCAAATATATTCCCGTGTACGCGATATTACAGTGAAATACTTCAATTAAAAACAAATAAAATTCCTGTAAGTGCAATGCAACAAGAATTGTCGCGTCTAGCCATCAGATCTTCTCGAAAACGAAACACACCCCGTTAGCGTTATTTTTTATTATTTATTTTTTTTTTTTTTTCGAACATTAAAAATAAGTGAGAGTGCAAACCGAGCGAAAATTTAAGTGAAAGGTTCAACGAACGATAGCGAGAGTGTAAACGGATGGTCGGGGTTAAAGAACGCGTAAAAAAATGTTTGAAAAAAAAAAAAAAATCGGAATTTTATGGAAAGCGTCGATTAGCGAGAATATCACCGGTGGTAAACATTTTTTTTTTTTTTTTTTTTTTTTCCGAGACTCATTGAACAATTGCACGCGTCGTTGAGCAACGTTCGAACGCGTTTGCCGGTCCAGCGAGATCCTCGAATTGATAGACTAACCAAGTTTGCTCGAATTGCGCGTGTTAACCCTGGAAAGACTAACTAAGTCTCAACCAGGAGAAGACTATAAAATTAGCCCAATCTCTGACCAAAAAGATCAAGGCAACTGGCAATTTCAACATCCCTCGTAGATAATAACTTAATTTACACACGTTCATAATTAATCATTTTATTCAATTATTGTTGCATTCTGCGCATACGTGTTAATAATAATTTACGTACGGGACGAGTCTCGTAGTATAACAACCTTGAGATCATTAACAGACGTAATAATAAGTAATTAAAATTGTCACGTATAGTTGATTAATTTCTAAACTCGAAGTATTTCGATTTATTTTCGAATATGCTCGATAAATATATTCAAGCTCGATTATTCTCGAAAACGAAGGCTTTGAGAGGGGAAAAATCTTTCTTTTTGACTCATCTCTTCGCGTAGAATCACCCCTCTTGAGATCCACTATGTAATAGTTATTGGTGTTTGTTAAAAAATATTAGTATTTAATACTATGTAATACTACTATTTAATACTATTAAAAATAATACTAAATATTACTATTTAATACTATTAAAAATAATACTAAATATTACTATTTAATACTATTAAAAATAATACTAAATATTACTATTTAATACTATTAAAAATAATACTAAATATTACTATTTAATACTATTAAAAATAATACTAAATATTACTATTTAATACTATTAAAAATAATACTAAATATTACTATTTAATACTATTAAATATATTACTATTAAATATTACTATAATTACTAATATTAAATATACTACTATTAAATATATTTAATACTATTAAAAATAATACTAAATATTACTATTTAATACTATTAAAAATATTAGTATTTAATACTATTAACTATTGTTGTTATTGTTCATTTATTCCTCATCTCCCTTGCGGCTTATGGGGAAAAGGGGGTATTCCTTACTTACAATGTCTATACAATCTAAATACAAAATTAATCTTACACCTTAGCACCTTATCTGTACTTAACTTAACCTGGCTTGTCTAAAAAACGAAACACAAAGAAAAAAAAAAAAACACTAAGCAAGGTAACGTAAAGTCTGTTAATTTAACCTTTAAAACCTAGAAACAAATTATCTAAATCTAAGCTGTATCCTGTTCTAAAAATCTTTGGCGTAAAAAATATTATTAACTATGCAACAGTTAACAATATTTAAGTGCAAGCTATATACGTGTGCACTTAAATGATTAACGTCGTTTCAAAAAATCACGATCGAGAATTGTCATCTTATCAAATTCAGGCTTGAAATTTTTCGACGAAGAGTTAATCCGACGTCGTTGATTAAAAGATCGGAAGAAACTTGGGAGAACACGATCGGTGACAAAGGGGAGAGAAAGCAATGGCGAAGAAGCGCGTACGAAAAAAAGGGGGGGTGGATTTCGTGGCTCGAGTTTCAAAACCACGGCATGCAGCGGCATTTTATTCGAAACGCGCTCGCGTTTGCGAAAAGTTGACTCACGACGTGAAAATATACCCGGAGCGATAAGCCCGTGGAAAAATAACGTGCCGCGTTTCCCTCGGAAATCGATATTAAAAATATTCCGCGGCAACGCAAAAACGTGCGAGCGAAAAGAATGAGGAAAAGGTCACGCGAGAAACCGGAAACGTTCGATAAAGGAACCTTCTCTGTTTTCAATGATTCTCGATACTCCGTGTTTTCTTGGGGATAATATTTTCTTTTCTATCGGAGTAAGATGAGAGAGAAAGAGAGAGAGAGAGAGAGAGAGAGAAAATTGTTAAAATCACGAGATTTGAAAGATTAATAATAATAATGATAATAAAGAAATCGCTTCTGATGCCTCGAATTTTGAAACGGAATTTGGTACCAATTAGAATTAAACTAAGGAATTTTGTGGAAATATTTTAAAAAGTAGAATCTTGTTTCACGGCAGATTTTTGTTTTCATCTAACAACGAAAGTTGTTAAAAGTTTATTGTTTTATGTACTGTATGTATTTTTGTAACTTTAAATGTCCCATAAATGCGCATGTTTTTAACATTACATGTTTCGCGAAAAGAAAACACTGAAAGAACAATATGGAATTCATTTTGTAAGAAATTCCCGTGACAAATTAACGTTTCGTTAATGAGTAACGACTTACATCGTAGATATAATTTTTACACAAACCCTACGAAAATTACAAGAATGTGTACCTCTTACTTTTAAACAAATGACAGTTTGGAACACATTCTTAAATATTGAAATAAATTCCATCAACTACTTATGAATATTTCGTAATTCTTACGTATGTTTTCAGACTGATTTTAATTGTTACTAGTGTAACCAAATTTCATCATTAAACCGCGAATTTTTATGCGAATATTTAAGCATGCAAAAGTGCCAAAAAAAAAAAAAAAAAAATGATGCACACAGTGTACGAAAGTATATATCGAAAGCAAAGTAGCTAGGTAGCTGTTAATAATCAGACTGTGGATTTTTATGCAAATTCATACTTTAATAAATAAAATTTAGAAACCAGAGAGATACCAGATAGAAAATTGCTTTCTCTGTTATTACACAGATATTTGAGTATTTCATGTTCTCTTGCATTTTTCTAACTTTCTTATTTTTTCTTTTTTTGAGTTGATAAAAATCCACGTTTGGTGTTCAAACTTTGTTCAAAAATGAAGATCCACGCTCGGCGAAGATCCAGCTGACAATAAGTTTCAGTTTCAACAATCCAAGAAAAGTGAACGAAAAAAAAGGGAACGTCTGTATTTTAGTCGGCCACCGTTTTTCGAGTATCTCGAAAAACGGTGGGGGGGGGGGGGGGGCGGGATCGGTTTTTGAATCAACTGACGATCAAACCGAGAAGAGATTGAACCGACACCGGTGGGTGCGATGTCTTTTTCTGTGCAGGAGTGATGGTAAAGCAGGAAGCGAGGGATGACGGTTACGAGACAAGTCCGGACCTCGAGATGAGGAGCACCGGTGGTGACAGCAGTCAGCAGTACCACACGCCGCTGACACCGCACACACCGCACACACCACACACGCCGCACACACCCCTCACGCCGATATCGGCGACAGCGCATCAACCCCAGCAACCTGGCTCGTCCGCTTCCACCCTCGGACAGGTGAGTTTTTCCTATTTCTCTCTCTCTCTCTCTCTCTCTCTCTCTCTCTCTCTCTCCGGAGGAAGATACACCCACAAAACCTCGCGAACCTCTCGAATCCGGTTTCCACAGCCTTCTCCTTTTCCTATCCTCACCCTCTCCTCCTCACCCTTCTTCATCCACTATCTGGCGTTTTAACGAGACCCTCGTTGCCGAAATTTGATACACTATTCGAAAGTTGCATCTCTCTCTTTTTTTTTTTTCTATTCCTTTTTCGAACTCGTTTTTGGCTTTTTTCGTGGAATCGTGGAAATGGGAACCGCGTGGACAATCAAAGTGTCGAATTTTTTTCTCCTCCTCTCTCTCTCTCTCTCTTTCTCTTCTATCTGACGTCTTCGCGAGATTTTTGGTACGTTTGAAAGTACGAAACAGTTGGATTTTTCTTTTTTGAACTCGTTTGGGTTTTCGTTGAAACCGGGAAATGTGAACAGAAGTGTCGAATCTTTTCTCTCTTTCTCTCTCTCTCTTTTCTATTTGGTGTCTTGATGAAACTTTTATTACCGAAATTCGGTATGTTTGAAACTATGAAATATATTGAATTTTTTTTGATATTTTTTTTCCCCCTTTCTTTTAATTTAGTAGATTTTCGTCGGATCGGAAAATGAAATATGTAGACAATCAAAATGTTTAATCCAATGGACTTTGTCTTTCTCTTCTATCTGACATTTCACGAAATTTTCGTTGCCGAAACTTGGTATATTTGAAACTACGGAATAGTTGAATTTTCATTGAAAGTTTCATTTGTACAAAAATCGTGGAGAAGTATTAGATAGTATTTATAGAATTTCACTGAATCGGGAAATTAACTGTTTTACATACACTGTCGTATCAGAATAAAATGAACTATCATTTGTCTTCATATTTTACTTTATGTAATTCCTGAATTTTATCAGAATCAACAATTTAATATCGAATCTATTAAATTCTTAATGACATTAAATTTTCTTGTTTAATTAATCAATGTAATGACAGGATTTTTCTTTCAGTCAGTAATTTTTAAAGCCTGTTTAAATATTGAATTCTTTAGAACAGTAAATCGGTATTAAACCAGTTCACTTCATTTTGATACAGCACTGCATGAACAATTAAAATATTAACCTTCCTCTTCCATTTTCAAAAGCGGTAGAAAAATAAAGACGCTTCTTCCTTCTCCAAAATGCAACAAATTCAGACGTCTCCAAAAACTTGAAAAATTTTTTTTCGTGACTGAATTTATTATTAATTGCAGCCTTCTTTTTACAATTTTGATTGTACGATACCTTTATCCCAGCTGTTTCATAAAATTTTGAATGTCGAACTAAAGCCAACGGAGAGAAAATATTAAATTAAATTTAATATTCAACATTCAATAAAATTGTATATCAAATTTTAGGAAATCGTTGTAAAGGGAGGAATCTTTAAAATCGTGGTAGATTTAATAAAAAAAAAAGAATTCTTTTCATATTTTTACAAAACATTTCAATTCGTAGTATTTTTGAGGAAAAAAGAAATATCTTTTCCATTTGCTACACGATGAAAAATACATCTTTGAAAGAGAAAAAGAAAAATGAACGCAAAATTGTGAAAGCAAAAACTTCGCGTTTTAAAACGGGCAGATTATTGTGCAATTTTTTCTCATGATATTATAGCACTTCAAATATCGACAATTTCTCTAAAATCGAAAATTTTTCGTCCGAATGTTTATTGAAGTATTTCAAAAATGTCACGAAATGATCAAAATAATAGCCCTCGCGTTAGAAGAACGTCGAGAACCGTCAAAATTCAGGATTTCAACGGTGAAAAATGCAAAATTACAAATACAATATTTGACCATTGTTCCTTGGAGTCTGTTTCATCCAGCATTATGATTTCGTAAATAATTATTTTGCAAATTTCTAAATAATCCTGAACGACTTGTGCCAGATTTGAAATATACGCGTGCACGTGTAACAAAATAATATAACAGAAAATTTAAGGGCGACATGTGTTAAATATGTTTACGAATATTTAATATCAAATTAGTATCGTCGTATTTTCTTCTGCGAGGCAGTAAATTTTTCTTCTAGTAAATTTCATTGAATATTTCAGTCTTCTACACACATTTCTCAAAAATCGAAGGGAAAGATACATTTACAAATATCTGTATTATACTTGTACCAACATAAAAAGTAAATTTAAGTATTAAATAATTTTTATTCAATATTTGATAATTTTTAAATAATTTACTTTTAAACAATTAATTTATTTAAATAATTTTTATTCAATATTTTCGTTTCGTGCCAGTCTAATCCAACCACAGATCTGCAAATATTATTACGATTACATTAATTTTAATAAGGAATATCTATTTCACGATTGTACAATTAATTACGATCATACCAAAACATATTCCGTAGCGTGTAACGTTAGTCATCAAGAATATCAAGTCATCAATATGTTAAATAATATAATTAAATGATAAAATATTAATATATAAAATATTAAATATTCGATATTTTTAATAATTTGCCTATTCTGTAATTGTACAATCATTCCTTTCTTATATTCAAATGATCCCGTCACTGCCATCCGAGGATTGATAAAATGCAGCGTTAATCAACACGTGCAGGTGTATAGGAAAATGGACGATTACGCAATGGAGGGGCGAGGGAGGGGAGAGCAAGGGAAAAAGTGTGCAGAAGGAAAATCACAACGTGCAACAAGAGAGACGCTCGGCTGGTGGATCGCGTATCGATCAGATCTAGCGGTTACCGACCGAAAATTACGAGCGATAAATTACGACGAGAGCACACACGGGGTCGGCGGATTGGGTTTTCGCAATGACATGCGAAATGGTCAATTCACGTTCCGATGTTAGTTTTACGATTCGCTTACGCAATGCGGTTTTGTCGCTGTGACCACGTAAGACACGTGAACGAACATGGTACAACGATATTCTCGATATAATCTGTTCCTCGGCATCCGAGGACCCATCTAAATTAATAATGTGATATCAATATCGACCGCGAGGATGTTGACACACACTGTTACAATTTTGCAAAAAGAAATCGTAGAACACAATAACTAATTGTTCGTTTGATTTTGTGAGACGTTTCTTTAGAAGTGAGGACACTTGTCTCCTCGTCGAAAAATGTAGATTGTCGTTTATGCAAACAACACGAACGTTCTTTTCGATAAAAACGAAAAATAGATCGTACATCAAGTAAAAGGGAAACTGAATCGTCGTTCAGTCCGAGATTTTAAATGCTATATTTATTATCGTTACTCTAGGGACAATATAGAAAATTTAGTATGAGATCGTTTCTAAATTTTTTTCTCGTTCCAATTCAAATAAAATTGAACACAACATTGGAATCACAATTGATAACGTCGACATACGAGATTTGAGAAATTTATTTAAATATTTATCGACAATGATCTCGAGATCATATTCAATATATCATTTTCATGTTCATTATATAATCGTAATAGTATTTCAAATAACATCCAGCTAAATAATTAACACGCTCGTATTATTCGATTCGTCATTTCTTATGTATGAACGATGATAATGTTTCACCTGACAATAAGTTTAGACTGTAGAAGTTTATCTTTAACTTTTACTTGTAAAAAAAAAAAAAAAAAAGAAAGCAAACGTTTTTAGTTTTCATTCGTCTAAGTAGTAGAAATAATTACGAGCTGCAAAGAGTCGAGGCTTAGTATTTCTAAGGTTTAAATGATTTTCATTTTTAAAGTAAAGAACACGTTGAAACGAGGGAATTCGTGGGAATCGAGAAAATTGTGAGAACGCCGTAGTAAAGATGTTTCGATACGAGCTGACAAGTTACGAGTAATTACGAACGATAATCTGTTGGGCAATTTTCAAACACTATACCGCGACTAGTGTGCGTATATATATATATATATATATACATATATATATTTTACGATCGCGGTGCCGTGTGTTCCACACGTTTGTTCCCTGGCTGTCGTTCAAACGACATTTTCCAAACGACGCATAAAAAAAACGCAAACTGCAAACTCGCGATGACTGTTGTCAGGATGAAAAATAGAAAAAATAAATAAATAAATAAAAAAAAGACGAAAAAATTGAAACATAGACGGATGAAGATGGAAACAATCGTGACGCTATGGTTTGTCGGTTTCCAAATTTTTATACTAATTCGTGGCTAACTCTTTGAGACGGAAATTTTTGCGATAAAAAAGAATTTCCAAATTTTATTTTAATGTTATTTTTGATGCAAATGATTGTCTTGTGCGTGTATTTTTAAAGATACGAATGATTTTTTCAAAAATTTTCATAAAATTTAATATGTTAAATTTCTTCCTACAACCTTGCGACCAAACGCGAATGTGTTTTTCAAAACATTGAAGTCTCCTAGATTAATAGCGAGACTAATAAAATATCGTTTATTGCGATAAAAATTTGAAGTTAAAATTACTGATTTCACTTGGCTGCTCTCATGTCTGAGAGATTTCAATGTTTTTAAATATGAATTTCGAAGTAATCGTGCTTGATCGCAAAATTTTTTACCAGTACGTAGTAAGTAGCATGCTTTATACTATAATTTTTCTAAAACAACTTCTATACTTTGAGCGTCGACAGTTTCAGTGTCGATAGCCTAATGAAACATTCTTTCCTCGTCACAAGAAGAACGCCTATCAAGCGCGCGGATTCGAAAATTTCGTGCCAAATTTCCTAAACATTATTTCCAACCGAGAAACGTCGAACGCATTACGCTCGGCGAAGGAAACCCGCGAAGAAACGGAATTTTCACCGCTTTCCACTTCGAAAATTCCCGAGAGATAGGTCACAAGTTCTGACGACGCTGCAGCATTTCACGTATTGTACATACGCGCTTTCTCGTTTCTCTGAACCTATTCTCCTTTCGAAAAATGTATTGTTGGATGCGAGGAGAGCATCTCAGAACGCTCTCAGGCTCTAGTCTCTGAGCAAAACGCGTATCAGTACAGCAAAACTTGGCTCTATGTATGAACTTGTCGGAGGGTAAATAGTTTGTTTTACATTTATTTTATTTGTTAACAGTTTGTTTCCTTCTTTTCGCGATTTTCTAGATTTTTCTCCCTTGATTTATCTAGCCCTTTGCATATTTTCGAAGATTTGACATTTAAATTCGGAGCTCATACACTCTATAATAGAAATTCACGTAGATCGCCGATTCTCCTTTTTATTAACGAATTTTTTGATTCATACAACAGAACCTCGGACAAGTGGATTCAACCAGCAAAGGTTCACTTGATCGAACATTGACTAGAATTGGAATTCATATCGGTCATTTGCTGCGGTAATGACACGATTGAAAAATCACGATTTTAGGGAAACGAGTTCTTGTTACAATTCTTTTTGTAACAAGCGTGACATCAAAATGTCAAATTCTCGTAATAACATTTCTGTGAACATGTACGCTTATGCAACTCCGATTGTTTCTTCTGCAAATTTTATCTTACGTTGTCATTGCAGCAAATTTTAATCCAAAAATCATCTAATGATACGAAAAGTTCATAAAATTTAATAAAACGTCAACTGTCGAATAGGAGAAATAAATCTAGATAGAAATATTCAAATTATTATTCAAAGCATTACGTCATTAGACAAAAAAATCTCTTGGCCCTATTAACCACATGCACTGGCAACTGATTGCGGACCATAACGAGTGACCGAACTCGTATACAATAAATTCGTCGCTTTCTTTTTGAACTCGTCGGTATGACATCACTAGATAGAAATTACTAAGAAGTAATAAACGTATCATTTGTTACATTTATCATACTTGAAACTGAGAAAATGTTGCAATTTGGAACAAAACATTCTCAACGTGCGTGGCACGTCATTCCAGCGCAAGAGGTTAACCACTTTCGCTGGCAACCGATTGCGGACCATAACGAGTGACCGAACTCGTATACAATAATTCGTCGCTTTCTTTTTGAACTCGTCGGTATGATATCACTGGATAGAAATTATCGAGAATAGTAATAAATTTATTATTTGTTTTGCCTGGGTTATACTTAAATATACTTAAAACTGAAATATTACAATTTTAGAACAAAATATTCTCGACGATCCAGCGCAAGAGGTTAAAAGAATTAAACATCGGTTAAACTTAAGAATCATCGCTGACGTCTCTCTTCAAAATCGTCGATGACATTATTTTTCTGTCCGGCGCCTGTTTTAGAAGTGATTTGATTACGGGATACACGTCTAAAAGCGTATGTGAACTGCCACGTCAACTGGTTCATCGAACATTTTCAGAGAACGTGTGACAAAATTATTTCGCCTGATCTATAATCCATGCCTTCGCTTATATATATTTTCGACTCTTCGCGACGTGTTTTATCGAGCTTCGAGTCAGAAGTTTTTTTCTCTTTTTCTTTTAAATAAACGAGTGAACAAATAAATTCGCAGGTGGCGATCAAGTGCGAGACCCCGGTGGACCCGTACTCGTTCGTCGACGAGGAAATGTCGATGGGCGGCATAAGGACGGCGAGCAGCCCGGTTGGCAATCCGGAGAACATGACGTGTCCGGCTGGGGGTCAACCCATCCTGGCTACACCAACGTCAACGCCGCCTGGCTCGTTGTCCGGGCCGCAACATCTCCAGATGAACCTCGGCGCGATGAACGGCAACGTGAATCCCCAATTGACGGCGCAACAGCCGAAGAAACGGGGCCGCAAGAGAAAATCAGAGATGATCCTCACCCCCGAAGAGTAAGAACACACTTCTTTAACAAGGGACTAAGGTTGAAAACAATTTGGCGAATTTTGGTACTCGACAAAATTGTTTTTTTTTCTTTTTTTTTTTTTTTTTTTTNTTTTTTTGAGAAGAAAAGAGAACACGCCTTTATTCTAAAATAACAGGCGTAACGGTGGTTTTTCACTGATAAACACTACAGCTAATGCAGGCAGTTGTCAATAGAGGTTTTCAAATGATTTTACGAACAGGCCATCGTTCGAAGAAAGAGATATATAATTATAATTATTCAATCGCATTTTTCCACGACTTTTCCTTTTCATTTCATTTTCAAATGACCTGATAATCAGACTGTGAAATAAAATATGTAGAAGGAATTTCCCTTTCAGAAGAATACCAAAATTCGTCTACTTTTAACCCTCCCTTCACTGTTCTTTTTTTTTTTAAACAATTTTGTTGAAGTCGAGGCAAATTGAAGGGCAACGAAAACTTAATAATTATTTAGAATAATTCGTGCTCAGAAACATTTCCATTTTCTTTACCAAAATTCTTGCAAAAAAGACTATATTCATCGAAAAGAAAAAAGAAAATCGAGTTGAACTAAGTTCAATAATGAATTATACAATAATAATAATACAAGAAATATAAAAATTCGAAAGTCAAAAAAATATTAGATACATTTGTAACATTCCAGTGCTTAATCCGCATTTAATGGCGGAATATTATTGAAAAAAATACAAAATATCCTTCTAAGTAACTTCTTTCAGAGTGTTATCGCGCCAACATTAGAGAAGGACGCTTGTTCTCGGACACATATAGATAAAAAATATTCTATATTCTTCGTAGTGGTAAAGCTACAAAAAACTCATTACTGAAAATTGCTACCGTCTACATTACTTTTGCACATAGTAAACTATATTTACGAAAACGAGACTTTGTTGATGTGCCGAGAAATATTCGTCTGCAGAGAAATAAGAAAACTAGGATGTTCCAATATCTTCTTCGTGTAAAAGTATCCCGACACACTCGCAGCAACTATGTTACAAAAGTATTTTAAATAATTCAAACACCCGTCCTTTTACTTTCTTACCAACGAACACTGATACGAATCATTTCGGTTTCGTCGCCAATCGTTCAATTAATCAGCAAATTTTACGACTCGTAGGAGCGCGATTCGAACAACGTGGACCAACGTTTAATTCGAAGATTAGCGTTACGAGATAATTCGACTCGGTCGCGTATTTACGGAATAATTTTCGGCAAGTACGCCGCGTGTGACTAGTGTTCGCGGTCGGCGGGTACAGTTCATTCTAAATAATAATTTGCAGCGGGGTCAATAGACGTGGATCGATGCGACCAGACTCGATTATAGTTGCTCGCTCGATACGCGAGCCTCGCTCACTACCCGCGAACCAACTTCTTCAACGCGAATAACGCTCGCGAGAACGATCGATGTTCGTTCGATCATTCTTCTTTTCTCGTTTCTGTGAAAAATCTTTCTCCTGGCAGAAAGCGCTTACAATTAAAAATACGTATATACTGCCTGGGGCAATAATTCAACACTTTTGGTGCGATATCATCAAAAAAGACTGATATTTTCGCTATTTTTCGTTTCAATTGTGATTGACGAGCTGTTCGTCTGCTGTTAATTCTTCGCGAGAGTCACGTTTCATTATTCATTTCTAAATTCAGATTTCGTGAAATCTGCAATTGGAGTTAGACACGTTTTCAAATCGAGTTCTGAAATTTCAACACTGAGAGGACACGACTTGAAGTCGCGTCGCCTCGCAGAGTTTTCAGTCACCTGATTATTAAGTATAATATTGATCGCTCCTTTTATCGATACGTTTAGGTTAAATTAAAGAGATTGATATTTTACATTGCATTCATTCAAAAATATCCAAATATTTATATCATCTAACGATGATATGTGTTATATATATTATATTATTATAGTATATTATATATATTATATTATGAAATTTCATGTAGTTTCGCCTGTCTTCATTCATTTTCTTCAATAATTCATTTCACTCTTTCAAATATAATCTACTCAATCTATATTTATACTGTTTGTAACTGTAACCTCTCTTACCTACAGATAAATAAATAAATAAATAACTAGATAGATAGTTCCTTAACGTAGACGATCCTGAATGTTTAAATAATTATATAAATATAGGCAAAGTTTCGAGAATTTTTCTCACCATGTAATTATTAAATGAAAAGTTCCCCAATTTTCAGCTTTATGCTTCAATTCTTTTAAGTACAAAACAAACAAAAAAAAAAAAAAGAAATACATCTACATACCTAAAAAAAAAAATTGTAATTTTTCATTTAATAATTACGTACGAAAAAAATTTGCGAACTTTACCTGTTTTTGTTTTTGTTTTTTTTTTTTTTTTTCGATGACTCACGTGCCTCGTTAAGAAATCATCTGTCCAACAACTAAACTTAATACTATGAATTTGATTCAGGGCGGAATTAGCCGAGGCGAAGAAACGAGCAAAGACGTACAAAGAGAGGAAGAAGCACGACCGATTCGACGGTATGCCGGAAGAGGAAGTGAGCAAGCGCGTTCTTCCTGATCATCTTACCAACAATCTGGACATTATCATAGTAAGTTGCTCGCCGCGAGAACGATTACCTCTCGGAAAGGGAGATTTCCAATTTCAGTTTCGTTGAATTTTAGAGGGGAAGATCTTGATTAATGTGCACTCACCCTCGAAGTTCACCTGCGACGATCGCAATTCAAAAGTTGCGACAAAAAAAAAAAAAAAAGAATAACTTGTTACGTTACATTTGCCCCGATACAAGTGATTTCGGGTCTAATACGTTACTTTCACTACGAATATCTCCTCTCTTTCTTTAATGCTCCCGTGAAATAGGTATATATCTTTCAGTATGTGATATTTAATAATCGGCATCGACACACAATCCGCGAAATAAAACTGTTGTACCTTCAGTTTCAATCAAGTTGAGGCTTTCTCAGAATATATACGTACAGACGAACTACTTTTTGTGCTAGTTGGCTAATTAATGACTCGATTCGAGCGAAAGTTGCAAACACACCCCTCTGATTTAACCCTTTGCGCTGGCAACTGGTTCGCGGACCATAACGAGTGACCGAACCGTGCACAATTATTCGTCGCTCTCTTTATCTTTCGAACTCGTCGGTATGATAGCACTGGACAGAAATGATTAAAAAGTGATAAACTTGTCACTTGTTTCGCCTGGGTTACATTTAAATATACTTAAGACTGAGAAGATGTTGCAATTCGGGAAAAAATTATCGGTTCTCAGTACTGATTATACGATGTAATATTGAACCAACGTGAAGTTTGTAACTTTTTGCCTCTCAGATTCTTAAACAGTCTACTAACACAATCGAACCAATAAACATACCAACATCAGGATCGCAGTGCAGATTTGTGCTCGACATTTTCAAGAAATTTTCACGAAACGAACATAAATTTAACATCACGACGATCGTATAATAAATTTTCTAGTAATATTTCACAAACAGGAAAGACACCCTTAGTTGAACACTTTTCGAATGTCATGCATTCGATATTCCACTCCGACGATACAACATTCGAATTATTAAGATTAAGGTAATCGACAAAGTAGAAACAGCTCACGCAGAGGAGAGCTGAATTTTTTTTCTCGCGACTCTGGAGAGTCATCGATTTCGTTTTGATGTCAATTGGAACCCCACGGTCAAGACCACCGAGATTTAAGCCCCCGTTTCCCGTGGCAATTAACCAAAAAAGTAGTAGTTCGATCGACGAAGTGCAATCGAGGACGATGGACAGAAATCGCACGAATCCTGGAACGAAGGAGGAGGTGTCCTCGCGCGCGCGTCGTTTTTCGCGAGGAGGGAGGAGGGGGAGAGGAGGATTAATCGGATTAGCCGTCGGCATAACGGACGTCTGGTTAACAGGAAAATCCATCTCGAAGGTAGCGAGACGTAGTCGGAACGTAACGTAACGACGACAAATAGCCGTTTGTAGCGCGTTCGTCAGGTGTCGTAATCGCTTTAATGGTCCATACCCAATTCGGTTATCACGCTCGACGTTGGTAACGAGCGCGTTCACCACCTTCCTATCGGAGGCCGTTTCATCGAGCACCGGTGTCGATCGAAATCGTTCTATTTCCAATCGACGGGACGCGGACGCACGCAGCCCGACGCGCGCCCGTGGATTTTCCCTCCTCGGTTTGTGAAACTCTCCCGCCACGACCTTGACTCGCGTGCCTAGGGTAGATAGATGTAGGGTAGGTTGTTGGTCCGTTTTGCGTTCTTCATACGCCGGATCCGCGCTATCGATCGCTTGCCTCGATCCGATCGAATCGGTTTGTTTGTTGATCTGTTTGCTCAGAGGATTTGCTAATTTGTTTATTCAGAGAAAAACGGGTGGATGCCGTATGACACAGATAGAGAAAGAAATTCAGAAGTCCTGATGTGTTTGCAAATTAATAATGCAGCCTCGAAAGGAAAAACGAGATTATACTATTTGAAACTATTTGAAAACTGACCGGAAAACAAATGTTTACGTTACATATATACACACGCACGCACACAATTAATAATAATAAATAATTTTAATAAAATTATATATAATTTATAAATATTATTTTTTAGATTGTGATTCTTATGCGTTTATAGGAAATTTGAAGAAATACACAAAAAGCGACATAACACGCAGAATTATATAAAATATGCAAAATAGAATATTTACCACGAAATAAATTTTCATTTCTGTTCCATTTCTTCAGTTATATTCATAGAAATATAAAAATCCGCAGTACGATTATTTCATTACTTGGAGTAATGAACAGAGTTCTTGCACTTTATCTCGAAAGTATTTTCTTCAGTAAATAACTATAAAATGCCACAAAATGTTTAGCTACGAGCTCTTGTTGAAAAACTATGCGAGTTTTCATTTAAAAAAGATTGCAATTTGACATTTTGAATTGCTTGCAAATTCATGTAAAAGTTCCTGTTTTTCAACTTCTCAAACCGCTCTTAGCGCATGATGTTGTTCTCATATATTTCACAACTATTTGGCACTTTTTCTTTCTATGAAAATAACGCGGCTTATCAACGTTCATTGTTTGAGACGCGATAAATCTCGAGTTTGCAAAATATTTTACAACTTACCAACGTTGCTAGTCGTATTTGTTACTGTCAGAATGATAGAACAAATGAACATAACCGAGCCGTCATTAGCAACAGTTGGACTTGGCCAAATGAGTATTACGAGAACTTATTTACACGTCTAATAACACGCGCAGTTGAGCCTCCCCTGCGTGAATCTCAATTTTTCATTGTAACGTTGCATTATCGAAACAAAAATATTTAACAGTGAGTAAAAGATCCTCTGCTAGTAGCAAACAATTTATTCTAGTGACGTAACGTTCGAATATTAAGATATTCGAAGAACAGGGAGACTCTGCTGCATTGTAAAGTAACATTTTGTATTTTAATTCGATCACGTTTTGATTTCAACTCAATTTCAAAATCTTCGTATGCTCGATATTTTAATTTTGAAGTGAAATTCTCTCATTGAAGGCTTCTGCTATAACTTACACCGCTAGACAACACATTCTATAGTAAACTATACCACTTTATAACATTCACCACTCTGTAATGGGATTACAATTACAAGGAATTTGAAAATTCTGTTTCTCTAGAAACATTTTTAGAATTTTCTGTGAACCGAGAGCAAATCGATAGGGTAGAGGCCTCAAGGTGAGATTTATAATTTTCTACGAGCATTAAACGCACACACGTCAGACGCATATCCCTCTTCTTCTCTATACGCAATTTCCGAGTGTTTTTGGTCGCCATTTTCTTACAAAAAAAAAAAAAACGTTCTTGATTCACATCAAGAACCGCATCCACCCGCTAATACTCAGTGTACAAATTGTTTGTTACGCGAGTCGATCCAGAAGATGGCCCGCGTGCGTCTTACGCGAGGGATCGTAAAACGCGCAAGTGTGCGCGTGACGCGCGAGTGCAACATTTGAAAATCAATAGAGGGGCACGCGTCGGGACGCGGACGCTCGCGTACGAAATCCTGCGCTCGATCGTTTCCATCCATCGTGTGTCGAGAGACGTTCGCGGAGAACGAGAGGAAGAACTCCTCGCGATCCGAAAAAAAAAACCAAAGCCAAGAGAAAAAGGAAAAAAGGTGGAACGACAGGGTTACGATTCAATTGAGAGGCGAGATTGTTGAGGAAGAGCCGAGAAAGGAGAAAGAGAGAGAGAAAGAGGAAGGGTGAGAGTCCGTTAGCGGCTGGTTCATATTCATATATTACGTGGAACGAGTAGTCAGCGCGGTCGATCATCCGTCAAACGGTGTAAACGCTTTAACGGGCCGTGGGCAATTCGGTTATTACGGGCGTCGTTGTAATCGAACGCAGCGGGACACCGGTGTCGGCCGGCCTTCGCCGAGGCTCTCTACCCCTGGATCCCCGCGATTCCAGGTTCCCTACCCGCGCAGCGACCAACCCCCCTCTGTCGCTCCCTCTCCCCACTCCCCGCTCCACCGATCGCCTAACCCAAACCAGCTCCGGTCTCATCGACGCGCGTTGTTTTCAATCGGCGACAATTCCACACCCTACCCTGGCTTCCAACCCCCCCTCCCCCTCCCCCCGCCGGCCCGTCATTTTATCCTCGTTTATCCCGGCCGAAGCGCCATTCGACGCCGACCGACCGGCTAACGCATTGGCGTTAACGCGCTAATGCGATACGTACTTTATGTACGGAGGGAGAGAACTCAACCACCCGTACGCAACAAACGATATAACGCGATTTCGCGTCCAAAGTTCCACGACCCCTCGACGCAACTCACGCTTCCCTCTCTCCCTCTCAACCCTCACTATATATATCTCTCTTTCTCGCGTTCTCGCCGTGCCTCACTCTCTGATTTTTCAATCCTTCGCGAAGATTTACTTTTGCTACTCGCCTATACTCGGCCGGTATTATTTTTACCTTTTATTTTCGTCGCCGCGCGGGGAAAATAACATCCATTTTTAACAGCCTCCCCCCCCGTTGTCAATTCGCCCCAGAAAAGTGTGGAAGTTTAAATCGGTCCGCCGATCGGTAAACAAAGTATTCAAAGGCGAGCCGACTGATCTCGTTTTCGATCGCGGTGCCGTTCACGCCAGGTGATCGGTGGAAAAAAAAAAAAAAAAGAAAAAGAAAAAAGTCGCCGTAGAAGCGGAAAGGTGGGAAGAAAACGCGACGCGCAGCGACCGATCATCGCCGCCGTCCTGGTCACGTATCCTTGGACTTTGTCGTTATTAATTGTCCAACCGACGGAGGAGCGAGGAGCGAAGATAATGTGGTTGCGCAACAGGTACTACCACACCTGTCTCTGCCGCGTTGCATAATCGCGGCTAAGAACGGTGTATGTGAAATCCGTGTGTACGCGTGTTTCCGCGCCGGGAAAGGAATTGACCGTGCCCGAAACACACAGAGCGAACGTCGCCGCGTTCGCGCCGGGATCGTTATCTTTCACCTCGCGGAGAAACCTCCCGGTCGTATCGAGGTCGAGAATCGCGTTTGCCCCGACTAACGCTCGCGAGAGCTCGATGTTACTTTCACTGCACGGTTTTCGGCGGGGAAACAGGATCGATCGATGGCCGACGACGCGCTTCGTGGTTCGTCTAGCGATAATCCAGAGCCGACAAACGTGGGGGGGGCTCGCAGGTATCCAAAGCAAGCTGTATGTGCAAGCGTCGAACTAGCAACGAAGTTTCGTGACACGACGTTGGAAATTAGAACATGTTCGGGAGATGTGAAATGGAGATGTAACAACATGCGAATATGCACGATATAAAATGTAGAATCTTAACAGACTGCGGGCCCAACCTGCTCCCGCAGGGCCCGCACGTTTTTTTCGAGCAACAGGGAAACTTTGTACAATGCGTACATGCACTTCTTTAATTCACGTTGATAAAATATTCTTAAATATTAATATTACTATCACATTGATAAAATAATCTTAAATATTAATATTAATATCACTGTATATTTTTTATAGTAATAGTTAAGAATCCATTTATCATGTATTCTTAGATTATCAACTATTATTTATTTTATATTTATATTGACACATTGAGGACGGTATGCTCTGGCAAACATATATTTTATATTTATATTGATATTTATATTAACACATCATATTTATATTAATATTTTATATTCATATTAACACATTGAGAACGGTATGCTCTGGCAAACATATATTTTATATTTATATTAATATTAATATTTATATTAACACATTTATATTAATATTTTATATTTATATTAACACATTGAGAACGGTATGCTCTGGCAAACATATATTTTACATTTATATTAATATTAATATTTATATTAACACATTTATATTAATATTTTATATTTATATTAACACATTGAGAACGGTATGCTCTGGCAAACATATATTTTACATTTATATTAATATTAATATTTATATTAACACATTTATATTAATATTTTATATTTATATTAACACATTGAGAACGGTATGCTCTGACAAACATATAGCCTGCATTTTCTCGTATTTTTCAAATTATTTAATATAATTATAATTTAATATAATATTTAATACAATTATAATTATAATATAATATTATAATTATAATATTTAATATACGATTGAAAGGGTTCAAGAGAATGCATAGCATGTAACAAGTGTATTATTTTATTAATAATTAAAATTATTAACTATCTTTCATTTCAGAGGTATTTTATTAAATAAAATACCTTTAGTAACGTTTCTTGATGTGGTACGTTAGGAAAGAATTTCCTACTTCTTGAAAAATTATATAACATTGTAATATATAATTACATATTATATATAATATTATATAATATAAATTATATATAACGTTGCCTGTCCCGTCCATTGTGTTAACAAATGGCGAATGTTATTTGCAACTCTCGCGGCATATTCTACTGTCGGAGAATGGGAAAAAAGCTTTTCCGAGCCAATAGTGCAAAAGTTTCTTGGAAGAGATATTAATCCGCGCGAATTAATACTTTGCGATGCCTCACAATTTTCACAATAACATTTCTTTCTCTCCAAGAGGAATCTCCTTATCTCTTCCGTCATAAGAATACACGCAGCACGTGAGAACCCAAGACAATAATAAAATGAAATAATCAGTGGATTATTACAGCTGGAGTTTACAGAGAGTGAAAAATCGCACCTCGTTCTTCTGTTTGTAGTTACGCGCTGCACGATAACGCAACATCTTCTAAGAAAAATCGCGTGTCAAATCGACGCGAAGAACAAATAGATTTCACTCAACCGGTGGACTTGCATACCGCCTACGACTTTTGTCCCGCTAGACATTCGTAAAACAACTCACTGTGTGTCGCGTGTTCCAAGTGTTTTCGCTACCGAGCAGAAAAAGAGAGAGAGAGAGAGAGAGAGAGAGACTTCGACGTGTAAGCGGGAGAATCGAGGACGAATCGTTCCTCGAACCTCGACTGGCCTGCCAAGACAATAATCCTATCGTCGGCGACGGAAACTAGTTGGAAATAAGCCTACCGCGTAACGATCTCTAGGAGATTGAAGTGGCCGCGGGTTCGAGGCACCTCGAACCGGGAATGAATCGATGAACGGCCGACGAAGCTAAATTAAACGTATTGCCCGTGATTTCCGCGCGGTAGCGGAATGTCGCGAGTAAAAAACGCGCGAACGCTGGTCTTCCCCTCTGCGAAGACCTGCGTGCGCGACGAACGAAACGAGATCGGTGACCACATACGTGTATATGTACACGATGCGTACGTGTATATAGATACGATACGCTACCCACCCAGCAACTGCTCGATACGCTCCTCGACCCAAGAGGTCTCGCACAACGGTACAGCTTGAAGTTAATGGGATCGATTTTTGTCACAGATTGGAATCAACCCGGGACTCTTCGCCGCTTACAAGGGCCACCACTACGCCGGGCCGGGGAACCATTTCTGTGAGTTGAACCCTCGACATCTCATCTTCTTATCGTTAAAAAAAAAAAAAAAAAAAAAAAAAAAAAAAAAAATAAATAAAAAATAAACCGCGCGCATTGTTCCCTTTACTTTCGATATCGCGCCAGCCGCGTACTGCGTTCAGATAGAGAGACTGGGACGTGATAGGAAGGACAAATAACAAACACACACACACGCACGCACGCACGCACACACACACGGTTTATCACGCGACGATTCTCAACGATTTTGGCCGCGGCTTCGTGGAACGTGGCCTTGGCCGGCTCCTCGGGCGTCGTTGTTTCAAAGAAATCGTCTACGATCCTCGGGCTCGCTGAAACGCAAATTACCGAAACCGGTTGGCGCGTGAACAGCTCGGTCGACGAAACTCGGTCGTTCCCCCTATTTTTTCCCTTGCCTAGGTGCGTGCTCCGGCGCGATCGACCGAGCGACGATCACCGGTGACCGGTTATTTTTAACGCGGCTTCCAACCGAGCTACGACGGGCAACGACGACGACGACGACTCTCGACAACGCGGACGCGCCGAGCCAAGTGCTTGCGCGACGTCTTGGTCGCCGTTTGATTCGTCGTCGCCTGGCTGATCAAGCTGAGAAGCATCGTGGACAAGTCGCCGGTCCTTCATTCTCTTTTTTTTTCCTTTTCTCTTTGTACCTCTCCCACCCTTCTTTGTTCGGCTCGATCGTTCGACTTCGCGTTCGACTCGTCGTTTTAATCTTCGCCTGGAGACTAGATAACGTTGTTATCGCGAGTTTTCAACAGCTTGTTCGCCGCGGCGAACGAATAATCGACTGCTAACAGTCGAACAGTGTCGTTGGGTCATGGACGATTGTAGTAACTTGCAGCGGAGGGGGGGAGAGCATGACTTCGTTGAAACCAATGACAATGGGAAATTGTCGATAATTTCGGTCGATACAACTTTAGAAAAAACGATCCTGGCCTATTCTACTTTGATCGTGAGATGTGAGGTGATTTTGTAATTTGTTTGTAATTTTTTTTTTTTTGTCAGCTAACCAAGGCATTCATCTTCTTGGTTTAACACGCTAATTTTTGAGCCCGCATGAAAGTCTCAATATTTAACTATATTAACGATTTTTGTGTCGATGCTTCACTTGAGTGACATTTTTCTCGACGTGAAGTTTCGAATTCTTAAATCACCGTGGTTTCTAACAGAGTCACTTTTCTACGCCCATGTGGAGGCTGAGACTCCACCGTATAAAACCAACTTAAAATTTTAATTAAAAAAAAGAAAAAAAATCAGGAAACTCCAGAAGAAAAATTTCTATCAACGCACACAAGCTGCAATCTGCTCGTTAATAACTTATCGTGCACCTTCAAAATCGTAAGATTCCAAATGAAAAATCTCTATAGACTAGAATTTGCAATTTGCTCGCTGATATTATTAATTAACTAATTAGTGCTGTAAAGAACTGTCGTTTAATGGAATTATAAAATTACGAATCTCGTCACAATGTTTGCCGTTAGAAGCCGAATGTATCTTGACACAGATTTGTCCGGAGAATCTGAGATACAGAAGGAACGGAAGCAGAGAGGAAACGGAAGAGGCGAGCGTTTCGACCGAGTCTCACTGAAAACTTATCAGAGTAGACAGCGGATGTTTATGGAAATTTTTATAAGCGCAAATAAAAGATTCGCGACTTGAGCAGGGATTCGGTTCGTTCATTAAATTTTATAACGAGTTTGGATATTACGTGCGTCGATTTTTTTTTTTTTTTTCGCATACTGCCGATCACCAAGATCAACAAGAAATTCTGCCTTCGACAAAAATTGGATAAATTTCAGTAATTTGCTCAAGATTAACATAGAAAGTTAATTAGCAAAGATTTGTACAACTGGCAGAATATATTTTGTATGTATTCTTTGATGTTGTGTTACGACACACTGTGTTGAAGAATATAATATTTATCCATATACAATGTATACTACCAGCCAACAGTTTGGGTACACATTCTGTGAAATATGTAGATCTTTTAACATCAGTACATATTTGTAATACAAATAGCGATTTCCTTGTCTCTAGAGAGTGGTTGCAGTACGTTGTGTATAAAGAGTGAACGCGTCTGTCGTTCAAACACAAGACGAGGCCAAAAAATATGCACGAATTAATACGAAATGGCGAAATGTTAATGAAACTCACGGTCAGTCTAAAATTCAGTCAGTCACTGGAAAACTGAACACATAACAACTACGATAGAATAACACGGGAAATAATAGTTCTGGGACGATAGTCGATCGATCGAACGATACAATCCCGCGCCAGGTTTAAATCGATCCCGCGGAGAACAACTTTTACGGTCGTAGTGGAGAAACCTCAGAAAGTTTGCGGAAAGTCCGGCATTGTTTTCGCCGAGGTTTCTGTATAAACCAGAAGCGCCAGAAGCGGCGTTGGATAGGGCAGGATGTAGTGACGACATACAGGGGAAGAAGAATTCTTGGCCGAAACGTAGGCCCGCGCCTCGATCGACCTTCAAACAATCTCGCGCGCTCTCTGGCCAAGCTATGCCTATTAGACGGCGGCGCGCACGCATGCACGCGCGTGCATTTTACGGCCATGTACGCGGTGCGCGTAGTTACCCCCATAAACACACACACAAATATATATATATATATATATATATATATATATATACACATATATAGGGGTAGAGGAAGTACATGCATATAACCGGGTGTACATAGAGGAGGTGCGCGGACGCGCACTCACGTTCATACATAGGTGGTATATACAGGGTGAAGTTAGGTATACGCTGCTGGATTTTCCAGGGTTTTCCCGGGGTTGCGGTAGAGCAGTGGATCGGGTGGAGGGTGGTGGCGTGCAGGAGGGGTGTGGAGGTGGGATACGAAGCGGGTTGAAGCGGACTGCGAAGAGCAGTAAAGGGGTGAGGGAGGACGGTTGTGTAGTGGAGGGAGGAACTATAATGAGTGGTGCGCGTGAGGGAGAGCAGGATAAAAAGGGGGTGAGAGGAGGAGGAGGAGGAGGAGGAGGAGGAGGAGGAGGTGACTCGGGGAGGGACCGTGAGAGGAGGTGGAGGAGGAGGAGGAGGAGGAGGAGAGAAGAAGGAGGTAGAGAGGAGGCGGAAGTACGGGGTAGTACGGGGTAAAAAGGTTGGAAGCTGTGGCAAGGTGAGGCGCGGCGAGGGGAGGCGGGCGGGAGGGTTGGATGGGGGTGGTTTGGTGGCAGAGGAGCGGGGGGGATGCGGGGCGGGGAGGGCGTTTGCCAGCAATGGAGAACAGGAAGAGAGAGAGAGAGAGAGAGAAGGAGAGAAGGAAGAGAGAGAGAGGGAGGGGTGGGCCGCATGGGGAGGAGGATGGGTGGATCGAGAACGACGGGTCAATTTAAGCCCCGAACGGAGGGAGAAACGGACCGGGCCTAAAGGTAGTAAACCCCGAAAAATTCAGCGCGGTTCAGCCGGTTCGATCGCTCGAAAGCGAACGCGGTCCCAGTGATCGAGGCTCTCGCGCGCGCCCAACCCGCACAGTAGTGCTGTTCCGTTCGCTTTCGTTGCGCCGCGTTGCGCGCGATCCTTCGCTACGCGCGAGAATAACGAACGCGTGGGCCGCGGCGAGACAGCCGAGGCTGCCGAAAAGTCTCGCGCCGCGAGGTGTTTGTGTTAACTAGCTGCAGCGAACTGCCGCGGTCGTCGTGGGCTGCTGCTACGCCACCGTCGTCGTGTCTACACACACGGCCCTGGCGATAAACGACGAAGCTGACGGCCGTTAATTGTCGTTTCGCGCGCGTCTCTTTCTCAACCAGCGGAGTACAACGCACACACACACACACGTCGCGCACAGCAGAAGACGCGCGGGGTCGTCTCCCCGTGTCTGCCGCGTTCGATCGATCGAGGTACGTTCATCGAGCTGGCTCGCGACACGCTCAATCGATCTGGCACCGGTCTCGATCGTTGCAGATCTCCCGACGACCGAGAATAAGTAGCCTGCTGTCTCTCCCGGTGCGACCTTTCTCCCTCGTCTCGTCGCTCAATGGAAAAAGAACCGACCCCGAACCGCTTTTGTTCCTCTCGTTCTTCGCGCCCCGGACGTTTCACCACCGAAATTTAAACGCTCGTTCCGGGCTACTGGAGGAAAGTGATACGCTAAGCGACATATCACGACACTGAGAACGTAAGGAGCTGTTGAAAATCGACTCTTCCTCGTCGTTTGCCAAGGCAAGAGATGTCATTCGACAATCGTACGTCGAAAATCCAATTGAACGCGAGTACATTCCGGGGTACATTCAATTACTCGTTAATTTCGTTCGTTCTTTTTCAAAGCGACGAAAAGGAAACGAGAAATGAGAAAAAACGAAGACGAGAAGAAAAGGGCGTGAAAATGGTGATGCAATTTGAAAAAGTTCATCGTCGAAATGACGTTTCGAAAATTGTCGAAACTCTCTCTCTCTTAAAAAGTGTGGGAAACGATATATGGTAGGTTAGCACGAGAGAGCTCGGTTCTTTTCCCGGAATTGGTGCAAGACACGACGATCGGGTGGGAGCGTTGTTTGCACGTAGAAAAGTTTAGTCGACGGAAAACGACGGGACGACAGGATGACAAGGCGAGAAAGGATGGTCGTGGGGTAGAATCGCGCATCCCCGACGGGGAAAGAGAGCCGGCTGGTCGGTGACCCAATTCGTCGTGCGGCGGGCTTTTTCCAACGGCGCGAAAGTTGAACGTGACCGGGGGAAACTTTTCGTGGTCGTGGCAATCGAGCCGTCGCGCCTCTCTCATCCGAGAAGGAGACGACGGCGGCGCGTTCCTTCACCCTCGCGCCTCCTCGGACTTCACCATCCGGTCGCAATCACAACTACCCTCCGCGATTCCACTCGTTTCAACTTTGCCGCGGCCGTCCTCCAACCGCTGACCCCGTGTGAAATCCAACATTTTTATCGTCGTCGCCGTTATGCCTCGATGTATGTCTCCTTCGTCGCCGTTCGAAAGTACAACGTTCAAACGAAGAGAATCACGTGTAACTTCTCTTTTTTTTTTTTTTTTTTCGCAAAGTCGCGAGACAAGAGTCTCTGGTCTTGTAATTAAGAGGGTTAACAACAGGGAGAAGAGCCAAGTGCGAGTTATCAAGCTGGGAGTCTGCTCGATCGATAACGATGACCGATTTCAGTCTTCGCGGTTTCGGTCGGTGTTATAAAGTAGAAAGTAAGTCTGGACTTTGACGTTCGTTAACTTGAAAACTGGAGTTCCAACTTCCGCTCTCTTGCTCGAGATTACGTCCTACATCCTTCGGTCGTCCGACGTACTTGGGAATACTCGAACCAAGTTTTCGTCGGGCGAAACTTTTTCCTCGAGGAACTGTCTCGGGGGAGGAAAAAATGGAAGAAAAAAAGAAAGAAAGAAAGATCGCGACATTCTTGCATCGTGTCTAAACACAAAAAACGCTAATCATTACGCAGTGACGCGTAACATTGTATCGTATCAATCGCACGTACATTTGGCTATTTGTAACGCAATCTCAAACGTGTTTCCTCCTTTTCTTCGTTTTCTCCTTTTACATTCTTTTGTTAACAAAAGTAGACGTCCGATATTTCCATACATCGACGACGACCGGAATCCTGCGCGTGCTTGAGTTTGCGGAAAAATTTGACGAACTCGCGCAATTTCTCTCGGCGAGCATCGAGCGCGAAAATATATCGGTGCAGCACGGGAAAGAAAAACGAAAGAGACGAAAGGAAGAAGTATTCAGCGTCGAAGAGTATCGTAGCAGTGACCTGCGAAAAGATTGGGGAAGCCGGCTAAATGCGTGAGCGGGACAGGGATGCAAGCTTGACGGTTGTCGATGTTGGTGGAAGTGGGAAAGGAGGTGGCGGAGGTTAGGGTTGGTAGTGGTGGGAACTATAATGAGTGGCGGCTGTGTCGGGCGAAGGGAAGAGGACGAGGATGAGGGCGGTGTGCTCGAGGGTGTGGGTAAGAGCGAGGGTGAAACGGAGCGAGAATGAGCCAGGGGAGCATGAGGGTGAAAGATAGATAGATAGCTAGAGAGAGAGAGAGAGAGAGAGAGAGAGAGAAAGCAAAAGAGAGAAACAGACACAGACAGGGAGAGAGAGAGAGAGAGAGAGAGAGAAAGAGACGGAGAAGAGCTGGGATTGGAAAGGGGGTAGGCAAGGAGGGATGGAGAGAACGAGGGGGAGGGGGGGATGAAGAGGAGGTAAAGAGGGAAAGAGGAAAAGAGAGGGAGGGGTGGATAGGGTGAAACGAGATGGGCGAAGGGTACAGGTGGTGAAGGAGGGTTGGCCGGTGAGTGTGGGAAAGCGTGTAGCCCCTGCCTCCTCCCTTTTCCACCCACCGGCCACCCTTCTGCCAGCTTGCTGCTCGGTCCAAAGGGGTGGCAGGAGGGGCCAGAGGGGCAGGAAAAAGGGAACTAGAGCTGGCCGAGGGGGGCGGGGGGAAGCAGGAAAGGGGTTGTCGCACGCCTATCCGCTCGATAGCAGCTTTCAGTCCGTGCACGTTTACTACCCCCTAGAATTTTGTGCCCTATCTTTTCGAGACTCTCTCCCCGGTCAAAAAGATTCGTTTCTATTCTTCTCTTCGACCCGGTATTCACCTTCGTCCGGTGAAACATTCACGAGATTTCGCCCGTGGCGCCGGCGACCGAAACAACAAACCCCCGGCGCTCGATGGATAATTTCGCCGACAGGGTGAATCAACCGAGGCGAACCGATCTATCGTCCCTTCTATCTAGTTCGCTGGATCAACTTGGAAGTTGGAATGTTCCATCGAACGATTTTTTTTTTTTTTTTTTATGCATCCGCGGAAAGAACGCGGAAAGAAAATATATAGACGAGGAAGTTTTCCTCCGTTGGTATCGTGCCTCGAGCATTTTTTTTTCTTTTTTATTGGGGGGAGGAGGGGGGGGGGCGAAATCTTCGGAAAGCGACGAGGCTACGGAATTCTTGCGAAGATGTCATTAAACCGCGTCTACGGTTATACGTGCTTGTTCGCAAATTGTGGCAGTTGGATGGGTCTGGATACTGAAAGATGAAAAAGAGAGCATCGCGCGGTACACTCGACGCTTTTCCTAGGTCTCCGTGAACGGGTCTTCGTCCTGGAAAACCCTGAAAATTGATTTTCCAGGCGCGGTCTCCCGCGGTACCCACGCACAGTACTCTCTCTCTCTCTCTCTCTCTCTCTCTCTCTTTCTCTCTCTGTCTCTCTCCCCCTTTCTCTCGGTTGCATCGATTTTCACCTGACTCTCCTCGCACCCCCTACAGCGAACTCGAACCAGCCGTTCATTCAGAATCGGAAGGAAAAGAACGAAAAATCTGGGTCAACGAAATTTCGAGAATTTCGAACAGATAGTAGGACGAGAGTCGACGCTCCTCGCCGACGAGACAGCTCGATATTTCGCTCGATCGATCCATCGTTTCTTACCTGTTTCTCGAAACGAGACGAGAGCTCGGGTACACTGAATTTACCAGAGGCGTGTAAAACGATACGCGAGGCGCGTTAATTCCCCACGTTCGTTTCGATCGGGATCGAAAGTGAACACGACCGGGAATAACGGATAACTCGGGGGAGGGGTGCATGGAAAACACGAGCAACTCTCTCGGTGAAAGGAACGCAATGCGAAGGAGGAGATCCTGTTGCTCCCTTGAACGTTTCCGAAAGTCGGGAAAACGAGTTAAGTCGGTCAAACGGGAGAAAACCGAAACTTTTTCGACTTTGAAAGTTTCGAGGGCCGAGATAAATTTACGGACGCCCACGGAAATCGGTAAACCGAAGTTTGCTCCCGTTTTAAGATTACACACGGCGAATTCTTTTCCTCCGTTCTCTCCCTTCGTTCCCTCTTCCCCCCCTCCTCGGCGAATTAAATAAGAATCGCGTGCATAGATTCGAGCACGACATCGTTTAGGATATTCGATGCAATCGCGAATAAAGTATATCCGATACGCAGAGAGAAACGCGGAACGAAAGAGAGGAGGGCAAGAAAAGGAGAAAAGAAAAAAGAAAAAAATGAAAAATTCGAAAGAATGATAATGTCGGTTAAGGCGAGTTTGAGCTAGGGCAAAGAAGGGTAAGATAAGGTAAGGCAAGGCGAGGTAACGAGCGACGCGGAAAGGTCGAGCGAAGTCAAGTTGGGTTAGGTTAGCGGTGTGAACGAAGGGGGAAGGGTCGCATTTCGCTTCGATAAAGTTTGTTCGATCGGTCGTTAGTCCGTGTTCGAAGGGACCGACGCGCTTGCCGTCGTTCCTTAACAGTCCACGTGTAACAGCCACAACGAAGAGAAAATCGCGAGCCAAGCATGAGAAAAAGAACGAGCTCGTTTCCCTCTCGTTTACATCTCTCGTCCACCTACTCACTCCTCCTCACCCCCTCGCGGTTTTCCCTGTGCGTCGAGTTTAAGAGCGAAACGAACGAATGCGCGGACTCTGCTTGACTCTGCGAGAGCATGCTGCAGCTACGAACCACGGGTTACGACTCCGGCTACAGCTACGGCCACGGCAATGGCCACGGCAGACGAGCGTTTAACTTTGTTCCGAAGTTCTCCAAGGTCGTATGCTGCGGCTGTAGGTCGGTGGTGCAAGAGGAGGCGAGACCGGGAGGACAAGAGGGAGAGAATTTCCGAGGCCGCGTCATAAATCTCTATCTCCTGGGCTGCTAGGGGTAAACGCTCGCGGGATATATACTTCGGCGACGTCTGTAATTTCGCGCCATCAGACCTTTTCTCCTCGCTTCCTCCTCTCTTTGCCCGTCTTCATTCTTCTACTCCGCTCTTTTCCCACCCGCCATTCTCTCGCGTGTACTTGTAATCTGGTTCTGGCTCTCGGAGGCTCTTGCACCGCGATTTGCATGTTGATTTCCGTGTTTGACAAGTGACGTGCAATTATCGTAATTATCGAACGAACTGTTTGCGCGAGAGTATCCGAACACTCGCCATTGGGAAAAACTCTTACGTATGTATAACACACTTTGGAATTTCATTGAGTACAATGGCTAGTCCACTAACATTTGTTGGTCAATCTGAAAATATGCATGTAGACGTTACGAGATGGTTAATATAGAGACACAACTAGAGTAAAGAAAATATAGAATTAAAGAGAAATATATTAAGTGTTAAGGCAGTGTGCATATATCATTTTCTATTAGTCTAATTAGTCTATTTATAGTATAAAGTTAGGTTAAAGTCTGGCATGCAATACTAAACGTAAGGGAAAAGTAATAAGAGAAAACTTGACAACTAAGGGAATTAAAAGGGAAAACAAAATGTAAAGAATAATGTAAGTACTGAGGTCTATTTCTAGGCCGAAAGGCTGAAGTAAAGATTCATTCATTCATGTTACGAGATGGTTGCTGTAAATTTTGAATTTTAAATTTTAAAAATTAGTATACGGCGTGAATGTGCAATCTAAATATGCGAAGATGGTGTTTCACAGAATATTGACGAAATTTAATATTGATGAAACTCTTAACTAGCACTTAGAATTAGAGATCACAGCAATTTAGAATTTTAAGCTACGTTATTTTTTAAATTTTGTATTGAATTTAATTTTATTACTAATTTTTGTATTCTAACGTAAATCACTGTAGTGATTTATACTGCTCCAGTGATATGATACTACTCGATGGTTATAAATATCTTCTAATTTCTATACATATTTTTAGACGTTTCAAACTTGACCAATATAATCATGATAGATGGATTCTCGCTACAACGTTAATGAAATGTCAAAATGTTTTACAATATACACAGAAAAGATTCCTACAAGCTTTCCTATAAACTTACTTTCGTGAGTAACTGTAATTTTATTCACAGTCTGAAATTACCTAAATTCAAGTACATTTGACAAGTTTTCAAACTGCATCATCCAGGGAAGAAAATCTTGAGCGAAAAAATATTTATATTCTCCCTCTGTTCGACTTATTTCTTTTCCGTGCAAAATTGCTGGCAATCCGATTGCACAACTGAGACATTCACCCGCTATAGAATAATCAAATAATCAAACAACCAGCAATTTATAGAATTTATTTTGTTGTTAAATTTATTACAGCGATAGAAGGGAATTTATTAGTACTGATAGCTTATAATTTGCGATTTGTAAAATTGCACGGTAATAGGGGTTCAATTGCGCAAGAGGGACCCGCAGCAGCGAGGAAGTAGAGTTTAAAAATGATACGTTGGACAAACATTAAGTAATTTCTGCTCCAACCCTGCTATCAATAATAAGAGTAAAAATAGGTATCTAAGGGCTGTCTTCCCTTCCCTCTATTTTTACCCTTCTTTTTTCCCTCCCCTCATTGTCTTGTTTTCCTTCTTTGCCTCTCTCACTTCCGTTTCTATTCTTTTCCTTCTTGCCTTCCGTTCCTTCTCTTCTATCCTTCTTCCAGTTTCATTCTCTCTCTCTCTCTCTCTTTCTCTCTGACTTCTTCTTCGCGGCGAGCACGGCAAGGAATTCGAACTATACGCAAAGTTTAGTACCCGCTAAACAAATTTCCCGCCATTGTACAGAAGAACGCGACTTATGACTGAACTTTTGAGAGGAATATAAAAAGAGCGGCGCAAGTGCCTGACCCAGACCTATTTAATCCGTTAAACGGTATGCTTTGCAACACCTGCGGCACTGCTACCCCGCCAGAAACACCGCCCTCATTAACAACCACCACCACCAACACCACCACTAACAAGCAATACTTTCAAATTATTACTATCACGTAGAACGTTAAAAATCTGTTAAGCTGTTGAGCGAAAAAAAAAAAATGCGAGGAATTACGAGAGTAACAGAAGAATAACCGAGTAGGCTGGCTCTGTTGATTTGGTTGGAAGATATAATACAGGTACAGATCAGAAGCTGATTGAAAGGGATAGAAAAGCAATGATATTACAAACATTGGTTTCTTTTTATCTCATTTTCATGCGATTAATAAACTTACAAAAGTGAGTTATTTGTTAAAAGTGAATCGATTGTTAACTTTGTATTTACGTAACAAAATTAACTCTTTGAGTTAGTCTGCATTATTTGCATAAACGTAACAAAATAATTGATTAATTTATTAGAGCTAACAAAGACAACGACATGTTGCAATACATTGAAAAGTATGTGTTTAACCTCGCTTTATAAAGTTTCTCTTACAAAATGTCATAATTTGCAACACGAGAATGAAGAGGTGAAATTTTGTAACAGCTATTTTTTTTTATATATGTAGCACACATTCTTGACATTTCTGATAACGAAATATCTTTTACAACTATTTAATAAATATCCATTTTCTACATAAAGGAAATTAAAAAATATCCAACGAAAATAATATTCGTCCCTTGCTTTCTACAATCCTTTCTGTTTATCAATATTATATATGTTTTATGTAAGAAATTTTCCCATAAAATTAACAACTTTAGTAAACAACTTTTCTCTGAAAGCTACTCGTTTCCATAATGGTTTATCGCCCCTCTTGGGCGACCTGTTTGAATTGTATCACTTTCGAAAATTATCTTGTTATTAAACCGAGATCAACGCCTCTTCAATCGATATTTCGTACTCAGATCGTACACGAACGTCACGAACGTGTATTACTGTTCTTTCCCGCCGCACAACATCCTCCAGTTTCTCGTCGTCGAAACTTTCGCGCGAGATGATTTCGTTTGTTTGTGAAATTCGTCGCACGGTCGAATAAATCGTTCAATTAAGACCCCAGGAAGCGAACGAACAATTTAACCTTGCACACTGTACCGCCGCGTATCGCGCGAAGCTACTTCTTTTTTTTTTTTTTTTCTTTCGTTTCGTTTCGCGTCACCAGGCAATTTATCGTCTCGAGTTTACGGAACCCAAAGTATGAACTTCCAGACAGTTCTCGTCGACAATGTTTGACCCAGACCCATTGAAATTCACCCCTCCTCGGCGCCGAACCGCGTGAATGTCGGTCGAACTTAACAACGAAGGTACTCCGGCGCATTTCCCGCGAATTGCGAAATCCTCTGAAACAATGTTTCTTAACCTGCGGCCTATCCTCTTCATTGTCTTGGGCACGTTTTGCTCGAAGTGAAATAAAAAATAACAATTTGAAATGGTGAATTATTTCAATGGATTTATTACTTATTATTTATTATTTTGAAGATAATCGTGGAAAAAGTAGCTCTGCTTAATGTGGGATTCAAACAAATCATTACGAAATAGTTTCTTGTTTAAATTAATCTTTCGAATGCTTAAAACTACCATGTAAAAATTTATACTCAATATATTTTAATGTTTAATCCTCGTTGAACCTTTAATATATAAGTTAACTATTTTAAATATCTTTGACTCTTTATGCGATACGCGAATTAAATACTCAAAGAGTCAATTCGATTATTCAAATAATGTGACATAAGATAGTCAAAGAATGTGTGTCGACATACAAGGATCAAAATTGAAAAACTTTTACTTGAATAGAAATTTATTCAAATACAAAATCGAAAGTAAGGAAAAAGTGTTGTTGAAATAATGCGAAGAAAAGTCATCTTTATGTTCAAACAAACTATCACATAGTTGTTTCAATCTAATTTGAACGTCATCATTCAAATCATCATTTTTTTGAAATATATTACTTGAACAATGTCCAAATTCGGCAGGAAGTATCTCTCCGGGGCAACGAAAAATTACTTAAAGATCTCTGAAGTCGGATCCCCGTCTGAATGGTCGGCCTCTGGCCATTTTTTCAACCACTGAACCAACTTTCTTTTTTCAGGGAAGTGTTTGCACTTGAGTGGACTGACACCCGAACCACTGACGGCGGATGACGACTACAAGCTCCTGCGCTTCGGTATCGGTTTCACGAATATGGTAGCTCGCGCCACTAAAGGCAGCGCTGATCTAACGAGGAAAGAAATCAAAGAAGGTCAGTATACTGTGACAAAGGTAAGCGATCTTGCCCGGTGAACCCGTTGATCGCTTTCTATACGCGTGTGTGTTAGAAATCGTAAGGGGGTAGAGTCTCGGGATCTTTTCGATTCGAAGGTTCTGGGATAAGTGAGAGAGCAGTTAAACCAAGAAGTCCGTTACCCTCTCCATTCCGCAGCCACATTCTCTATTTATTTCCCTCATTTTCCAAAACATTTGCTAGTATTTCCCAAGTTTACTGGGAATCCAACCGGTTACAAACCATGGAAATGTAAATAGCGACAGGTCACCTACCTTCGAACAATCTCAAAATATGTATACACAGTATATACACGGCATATACACAACTTAAGGACACAACTATACTACTAATGATGATGATAATAATAATGCGTAAAATAATTTTTATTTTCCCTAACTTTGACAGTCGTGAGTTCGTTCCCTTTTCAAAGACGTTTTCATGTCATACAGCAGCTGAGAAAATAATGATACATTTATTCTTGAAAATTGTAAAAAACTCAAACGACTCTAAAATCACATGGAAAAAAAATTTTTATGTTTCCATGTATCATAATCTTGAAGATTGAAATTCCCTCTTTTTAACGATGTCTTAAAACATTGCTGTACGACTTCTGTACATCATTGAACATATCGATATTTTTTTTTCATACTTCTGAAGCCATAATGGAAGAAACGTTTCTTTTTTTCTGTTGATTCTTTATCTGATGTCATAAATGCTTCGGTTTTAATGTTTACTTGTAATAGCTGGCACTTTATAAAATTTTTAGATTTTGGAGTATGACTGAAAACACGTATACTTTCAAATATCTTTGCAGGACAAATTTTCATCTATTATCAATTTTTTTTTAACTTATACTAATCATTTATACTAATTAACTTTTATTTCAATCTAGAATATTTTTAACCACAGACTTTTGACTCTGTAATTGAAAAATTAATACGATAAAAAATATGGTATATTAATTAAGATTTTATTTGCAATTTTAGTAAATTTGTATTATCGAATTCCGTTTTTTAATGTTGAAAAGCAATTTTAAAGATTTGATATATTTTTTTACAGCTCGAAAACAATATAATATTACTTTACTTTCGTTTGTTTGATTTTTAAATAATTAAATAATTAGCTTTTTTATTTTTTAATTAACTAACTTTTTAATAATCTAATAATAGTAATAATAACTCAAAATATTTATTTCTTACGAAATGTTGAAAATACGTATTTTTGATATCCAATATACTAAAAATATTGAAAATCACATAGATAAACAGATCGTTTATTTCTCAGAAAAATGAATTCTACCACGAATTCTCGTTTCATCAACTTCAACCAAAAAAAAAAAAAAGAGAAAAGTTTCACATATTTTTAAGAAAATTTTCGACACGACACTCTGAAATAACAATTTATCCATAATTGATAATAATAATAATTCCGTCATATTTCAAAAATTTCCGGACAATGACAGAAAAAATACGATTGAGTTCGAATTGTGTCCCAGTGACGTACGCCAATAAGATCAAAGAATTAAAATAATATTCAATTCCGTCGACCTTTCACAACATCGATTACAGATTAAAAATACAAAGTGCAAAAGTGCACTGGACGTGCATACACTACGTAAATATACGTATATATAAAACATCCGAAATGGAGCATTCAACGCGTGAAGTAAATCTCTCCGTTTGGACTCCGTTTCTTCAGTCGTATTTATAAAACATAAATCTGCATAAATATTCGCGATCTAATTGTACACGCGCGGCAATAACAGGCTTGCAAATAGGCCTCGCTGTGCGCGCAGCAAATGGAAAACCTCGATGTTAGGCACATGAATGACGTGTATTTGAATTTAACGCGTGCAAAAATTTTGAACGTGTCCGTACACATATGGCCGACAAAAACTAGTCCGTTATAGACCGGGACGTATACATTTGAACGTGGTTCGTTCGTGCCAGCCAGATCGAGTATAATACACACGCACACAATGTAGCTTCGACGCACATTGTGTACACGCAACTTGTAGTGATTTTTTGTAAACGATAAGACAGCGTCGGCCGAATCAAATCACAACGTACGAAATTCCGGATCGAAGATGCACACAATGAGAATTCGTATCACGATTTATTTACTTGCCTCGCCGCTTATCGGAGTCGTTAAATTTATTCTCATTCAAGACGAGATATATGTACATACGTATGTATACGCGAGTATACTGTATCATTTGAGACTCTGTCGAAGCTTTTGCAAAAACTGAAGTGATCATTATTAATTCTGACTGTAACTCGTCAACGATTGTTGTGTTTTCTTCCGCTCGAAAGCGTACGATGAAATGTACGCTTATCGTAGCTAACAAGGCGGTTCTTATTCTTTCGTTTTCGTCCCTTCCACGTGGAAAACAAACATTCATTAATCCGCGCAAAAACCAACGTTCGTTAACCCCCTGTTTTCCTCGAGGAATCAACAATCGGTAACTTTTTCAGAATTTAACGCCCTTTGTGAACGACGAAAGAGATTCGTACACCTCGAAATGAAATCACGAATTTATTTTCTACGAACGAGACGATTCAAAGAGAGATTTTAACCTCGATGGGCGAAAAATCGAATGAAAATTCAAACGGAACGAGCGAGCTCGATGGTAGAACCTCGGCGAAATGAAACGAAACGTTAATTCGAAACGATATTAACAGATAATAGGGGACACGTTAAGCGGACAAAAATGTAAGCAACGTAAAACGTTGTATCGATAAACGTTCGTTTACTTACCGCCTGTGGATGCCTGCCAGTGACGAGAAATCTCACGTGCCATGGGAGCTCCGATTCACGATTTGCCGATATCACGATCACCAAACTGTTTCACTTGCACGCTAGTGGCGATTGTCGTTTATTTTGGTACATTAAACAAAATTAATGACGATCACGATGAAAAATTTCCCGATCGACTTACGCTTTTAGCCGGTTCCCTCCGTGATCGTGGCCGCGAGAAGACTGGCTGCACGCGGCATCAGTGTTGCCAACCAAACCCATTGAAATTCTCTCGTCCATGAGACGAACACTTCTCGAACGATTTACGGATCGAAAAGAGAATCTAAGATGGAACCATCATGGGCCATTTGAAGACCAAGCAGCCTTACGCGTAAATATACTAATATTACGGAAACCTGCGACAAAACGAAGATTTATTTAAAAACAAAAAACGTATTATTTAAAAAATATTAAATAAAAGTAATAAAAACGTATTATTTAAAAACAAAAAAATAAAAATATTAAAACAATAGATATAAGTCAGATACAAAAGGAATTTTTTATCCGCATTGAGATACAAATATTTCAATTTCTTCGAACCTCTTGAAGAAAATTGTGAGGAATAAGTGGGGAGAACAGCAGGGGTCAAATTCCTTACTACAATAAAAATTGATTACTACAGCAAATGAACAACGTATTAAACCATTAATCTCACTTTTACTTCTATTTGTTTAATTGACGCGATGAAACTAGCTATACTAACGAACCTTTCGATCAATGTACATAGGCGTATATGTATTTTGTCGTCGAACGATCAAGGATTCATTTACCATTTTCTATTATTAAAAGCCCGTATCTTCTTTTCACAGGTAGCCACATTCTGTTGGAGAAATTACGGAAATATAAACCGAAGATCGCTGTGTTTAACGGTAAACTCATATACGAGGTATTCTCTGGGAAGAAGGAGTTTGGATTCGGTAGACAACCTAACTTGGTAGAGGGCACAAATACGGTAAGAGAGGGCAGATTTCGAACTTCTTTCGAAAGGAACATCCGAATGAAAATCTCGGTTAATAACGAGCGAACGTGTTTGATTTCAGTACATGTGGGTGATGCCATCGAGTAGCGCGAGATGCGCGCAACTACCGCGGGCGGCGGACAAAGTGCCATACTACGCGGCGCTGAAGAAGTTTCGCGATTACTTGAACGGCACGATCTCTCACCTGGATGAATCCGACATAGTGTTCGCGGACTCGAAGCTGAAGAAGAAGGAACAAGAGGCGATCGAGGATAAAAAGCCAGCGTTCTGCGAGGAGCTTACGAACGAGGGAGAAAGCAGAATCACCGAGGCGAATGGAACCGGCATGAAACAAGACTCCAACTCTCAAATACCCGGCAAGAAGAAAAGAGGCAGGCCAAAGAAGATAAAGAACCCGGAAGATCAACCGCCGCCCGATCCCGAGAAGTTAGACGCGAACGGGGAAGTGATAAAGAAACGGCGAGGACGGCCGAAAAAGATACATCAGCAGCAAAAGCAACAGGAACGGGAGATGAGGGAACAGCAGCAGCAACATCAGCAACAGCATCAGGGTATGGGTCATCTCGGGGACGGTTACGGTACCGTGGTACCCAACTGCTTCTCACCACCGAAGACATTTGCGCATATGGCTCCCTATCCACAACCGATGAACGATTCTGGATTTTACGGGCAAGGTATCAACGACAGCCCGTATAGTATAAATGCAAAACAAAGCCCGGTACACTTGCAACACTACAGCCAAAGCCCGAAATCCATGTCGCTCTCGTTTACTCATTCCGATCTATCCTCGGAGATCAACACCGCGATTTCTTCAGAGAACAACCTGGAACCATCGCCGTTGACATCCCCGAGCGTCGAGCATCCGGATTTCGAACCACCTACCAGTATCTCGCAGCAAAATATGAACAACGATCATCGCCAGTACAATCCAGCTGGGAACGGCGAGAATCCGGGTCATCACGGTAGCCCGGGTACGCCGTCCCATCAGAGCTACACCAGCTACATGGGTTATCACGACCAAACCTCCGACCCCCACAATCCCCATCCCCACCAGACTACGCCGACACCGTTGAGCCAAACTACCGACGACCATTCGCATCACTCTCATCCGACTCCCCCGCATACGCATCCGCATACGCCGACACACGCCTCGATGTCACCTCACCACCATCCGCACGAGCAGTACGCCATGAAGAGAAACGCCGGACAGGACGTGGCCTCGAAAAGTCTCAGCGACTTGGAATCTCTAGTCGATCAGATACCGAGCATAGCCGACGGCGGTAGCCAACGTCTGCAACACGCGCATCCCGGGATGACCGACGACGGATCTCTTGCGGAAAAAATGGAAGCGCATCATCAGTCTTATTTGTCGGGATTCTCTGGTATGCCTAACGCCGGCATGTCCAATTACAGCCCTCCCTTGGCGCCCACCGGTGCGATCTATCCATCTTCGTTACACCATTCTCCCAACGACGGTTACGGCTCTCTTTACGGCATGAACGGACGCCAGCATCAGGACTCCCAGCAGCAGCAGCAACAGCAGCAGCAGCAGCAGCAACAGCAACAGCAGCAACAGCAGCATCAACAGCAACAGCAACAGCAACAGCATAGTAAATCGTACACAGTTGAAAATCTAGCGTCTAGCAATTACACGCCAAGCATGAGCCACGGACACCCTGGTAACTCGTATCCGAATATTATTCCTGGACCTCATTATCCCGTACCAATGGGATCGACGAACGGGTATCTTTTTGGTGGCCTTGAATCAAGCTTGATGCAACGCACCTACGGGATGAGCGGTATGAGCGGCATGGGGGGAATGCATCCATCCCTCGGTCACATGGCGAATCCTTATTCCTACAATGGTTCGTACTCTAGTTCCTTCGACGCCTATCCGGCCCCGCCAGCAGGGATTCACGCGCCCAGCGCTAATTATCCCGGCGGTTACGCGAGCGTTGGTAGCGCGACGCCAGGTACTTCTACGCCACCGTCTTACCTTCCATCCCATCACAGACCGTCAGTCGACCTCGCTTACGACGGTGTATGATAATCGATGTAAAGCTATTATTCGACGTACATACGCGCACGCTCACACACAGACACACACACATGCACGCACGCACACGTACACACGCGCACCCACACGCACACGCGCACACATGCATACCAATCATACACCAATCATACACGTACACTTTAAAGCACTCACGTTTGGACTTGGCTATGCGCGCATGCTTGCGCGCGCGCGTCAACACGAGACACGACTCACATACAGAGGGACACACGAACACAGACAGACAAACAGACAGACAAACAAACAAACAAACAGGCAAACAAGCAGACGATTCGAGCGCTACGTTTATCTTTTCTACGTATTTTTACACGTTTAGGATCCGCCGGAACGATCGTCTCTTTCTGGCGCGACTTGCTACTGCGATTTGCGCGCGCGCGCGCGCGCATTTTCTTCCTCCTCCTCCTCCTCCTTTCACCGGAGATCTTCTCCAGCTTCTTCACGCTTTCCTCACCCTTCCTTTTCACCTTTCATCGCGCGTTTTCGTATTCACTCGAAACTCCTCCCCTCCCGAGTTTTCCCTCTTTTTCTTTTTCCTTTTCTTTTCTTGTCTGGCTCGATCAACGATTACGCCACGGGAGTAGCAACGCGGAGGCGCGCGGTACGAAACCACGAGAAGGTGGGAAAAAGAAAGGGAAAAAGGCTGGTTCTCGCACGCGCTATGCAATCTGGCTATCGTATTATGTAAATGCGTTAAATAGGGTTTGGAAAGTGGCGTGTTCGTCGAGATTGCTATTTGTCTCTTTTTTTTTTTTTTTCGCAGTGATCGCGCATCGATCGTCGATAATGGGAAAAGTTGAATGTTGAAGTTTCGCTTTTTTCCATCGTTATTTTTTCTAACGTTATACCTGTTACACTTTCGTTATTGTTGAAGGATATTCCGCTGTTTCGCTTCACTGGCAAGCATGTGCGATCTGTTGCTGTTTCAACGAATCGGTATACATTTTTCTTCGAACGTCGCTTGTTAGAGCTATATCGCAAAAATCCAGCGTGTCAAGATGTATCCGTATATTGTTGTTTCTGTTTCTTTCGTTGAAAAGGGTATGCAATAGTTTGTACACGTTTTACATCACGTTATTAATTGTAATCGATACGTCCACGAGCAAGATTCGCTAATCGTCAAGCGATGGCGTTCAACCTTTATGTTGGAGCATTTTTTCACGAGCCAACGGACGAGATATATCCGAATTAGTGGAATGTGTATACACGTTCGCGTTGGAACATTGACCGGTGGTAATCGTGGCGATGCGCTAATCGCGAAAGAATGTAATTCGCGGATTCATCGGTCGCACACGCCGTGTAGAGAGTACGTCTTTCGATGGTATTCCTAATAAAAGAAAAAGAAAGAAAAGAAAAAAAATCTGGAAATATTTTCTGTTCGTGGTGTAACATATGCGATATCGTAGATGTACGATACGTATACAGGTATGTATCATGCGTGCGTTTACAAGTGTATGACAACGTTACATCAAAGCAATAGCCGCATACACGCGTGTGCACATGATTAATTGCAAAACTGTATATGTTTAATGCGAATCTAGTCAATTCGATTCGTTGAATCGTGGCGGTTTATCGCAATCGACCGAGTAATTTCGCACGTGGATTAAGTGGGAAAAAAGAAAACTGACCGATCGATAGAGGTACATGAATTTCGCGCGATTTCCCTTCCGCTCTCCGTACGGACGGAGAAGAGGCTCGACTGAATCGTGATTGAAAGTTGACCGATTGCTACGACGAAACTCCGACACTGCTCCGATCGAATTTCTTCGCGATGTTCATTGTATTTTTGCGCAGCGCAGAGCTCAACGTTGTTGTTTCTCCTGCTTCATTTTGTTACGGATTGCGATTCAGAAGAGATTCGTCGCTACCAGTACGGAAATGCGTGACCAATTCCATTTGATATGATCCTATCCGATGGACGAGAAACGATTCGTAAACCACTACGTATACAGATACGCTTGGCATAATAAACGCTCGCAATCAACGATCTTCATTTACAATTTGTTAAAGCTCCTCGATGTAACGAACGTCTATTTCCTTTTTTCTCTAATGGAGTGCACTAATTGTTACGATTGAAGGTCACAAGTGAAAAACACGATAAGTCACATTTCTTTCATAGAAGAAATTCAAATAGTTCAGAGTACTTAGGTTGTTGACCAATTGAAAGTATTTCTCCGTTTGGTTCTGGGATTATGTATTTTCATCATCCTCTTGAAAACCTGAAAGAATTTAGCGATGTTAGTTACACAGTATTAATCAAATTAAGTTAAATTAACGTTTCATTGATTTATGGCTTACCTTTCAAAACTATCAAATTAATCCTTCAATCTTTTGTATTACAATTACTTCTCTCGACACAAAAATAGATTTATCATATCTTTTCCGTGTGATCTTCAATTGAGCCGCTCATTTGCCACATCGATCAACTCCACAAAATAAAAATTGATATAAAGCATGAATATATTCTTTTTCAAAGTTTCCTTTAAAATTTATAAACAAACATTGTAGCCGTAGTTTTGATTTGACGATATGTATACAAAATACATACTGAAGTCGTATGTTGTCTTTAATTACATTGGCTTCTGAAACGAATCATTTATTATTCCATGGTCATTTAATGTGTCTAATTATTAAGGAAATTTATTTTAAATATAAAAGATTAAGTATCGATCACGTGCTTTGGCACTGAAATTTAAAAACATGTGGAGTTAATCAATTTGCCCTGTGAATGGCTCAATTATCATTTCGGTCGTATCTTTAATTAAATTTTCTATTTATTTTCTTTTTTTTTCTGCAACTAATTTGGAGAGAAAAATAGAAATGTAAATGTCGTGAAAAAAAAAAGTCACACGACCTCTCTGTCTGTACGCGTTGATCGAACCGCGAGAAGTGTTGAGCAATAAAAAAAAAAAAAAAAAAAAAAGAAGAAAGAAAGAAAGAAAAACAGATACGAAACGGGAGAGAGATTTGTCGCGAAAAAGAAGAACTCTCGATAGTCGATTCGGTAGGCATCCTCGCTTTCGTACCTCGCACTCGCTACAGCCATAGCCATAACCGTTCTCGTTACAATTTGTTTATCGGTATACTGCATATCGGTTAAACGATACGTTGACTATCGGCGTCGCTGTGAAATATCATACGTTACCGTGATTTTTATAGTTATCGCGTTATGTTGTCTATCGTTAATTGTAACAATTCATCGCTGCGTTTCGAGCCAATCGAGGATTACAGTGTTTATCGATACACGATCACGAACAGTCGATGTAGATGTATGCCATAACCGACATCCTCTTTTGTCGCTGATCAAACGCTGTGTAAAATTGCGCATTTGGCATGATTATATGCAAAGAAATAAATATATGCACGTGTACGTGTACGCGGCATCGTACATAATCAGGAGGTAAAGAAAGAAGGAAAGAAAGAAAGGAAGAAAAAAAGAATGAGAGAGAGAGAGAGAGAGAGAGAGACGTATATGTATGTATTCGCGTGTACGCGTTCGCGTGCCTATACTTATAGAATACACATACAAAGTATAAATATTATATATTGACTATCTACGATAAGCGAGAAACATTTATCGAGTAATCACATAGGATGTGTTGAAAACATTTAAAATGATGCACAGGGTATAGATGAGAAAATCGTTGATATAATAACTGATGTCTATATAATGAATGTTTCTTTTGTTCTATCGGCCTCAAGGACACAAAACGCGTACGATTGACAATTAATCTATGGTAGATGTTTTTCAGAATCCATTCCGATTCAAAGGGGACGGTTCTAGTATAAGTGTCGTCGGTGTTAATCGTTCGTCGATAATGAAACGAAACGAAGGAGGAAAGAAAGGAAAAAAAAAAGAGAAAAAAAAAAAAAGAAAGAAAGAAACAGGAGGAAGCAGGGAAACGGAAATGAACGTTATACCGTGCCGAACGGAACGAACCATCGCTACAAATTAATCGATACCTTTCGATTAATCGAATCAATCGATTGTAAATTGATCGCTAAGAATTAAGTATTAAGTATAAATATATTATACAGATTTAAGTGGTTTCGCTGTTGATCGTATCGAAATAATAATAATATTATTATTAATAATAACTATGATAACAACAACAACAACAACAACAACAACAAAATAATAATGATAATTAATAATTAATAACAATAATAATTAATAATAATAAAACGAGAAAAAAGAAAGAAGATCGAGAGAAAAAAAGAGAGGAAAAGAAAAAAAAGAAATTTTCGAGCGTAAGCGAGTAAGAGAGCTTGGGCCAAAACCGGCCTCCGACATATTTTTTAATCGCTTGGAACCCTCTATTATTCTAACATTTAAACTTAACTGGTGTGAATGTCCAACCGACCGATCGATCGATCGATCGACCGATCCGTCGATTCGTGGCCGAAAACAGTAATCGACCGCTCGCTCGCTCGCTTTCACCTTAACCACAACTTCTCTGTCATGATTCTCATTATCAGCATCGTATCGATCGCTCGGATTATCGAGATGTGTTCTATATTGACCAACAATGTACTTGCCGAGTATTTATAGCTGTTCGTACAACGCGAGAAAGAGGGGCGACTCCAATCGTTCTCTGCAATTTTTATTTCGTTTCCCCTCTCTTTCTCTGTATCTCGCCGTTTTCTTCCTTTCTTTTAGGCCACTTGTTAGATCGACGATTTCCCGCTTTCAAATTGATTCTCGCGGTAATTCTTCATTGGGACTACATAAGGCCGTTTCTTCGTACCTCTTCCTTTATCTTTTGCGCTTATCTTTCTTTTTTTTTCTTTTCTTTCTTTTTCTCTTTCGCATCCGTTTCGTCCTTTTTTTTTCTTCTTTTGATCATTGGATCGGGATGACACGAAAAATCAAAGTTGAAAATCATTTCACTCGAGTCCCCTACACGTGCAAAGAAAAAAAAAAAAAAAAAGAAAGAAACGTGTGGTACTTACATATAATTTTCAAGCAAAACGGAAGAAAAGGAATGAATGAGGAAAGAAAGAGTCGAAAGCCCAGAAAGGACAAGAAGTGAAGAAAAAGAAAGATTCGATCGTTCGTTCGATCGATGAGCAACAGTAAAATCAATTCGACATGAATGTTCTATTCTTTTTTTTTCTTTTTTCTTTTTCTCAATTTCACTTGCGAGTTCAAGCTCCTTTTGATCAAACGAAAGATTTTCTTCAATGATCGTTGGTAATGATAAAATAGCATGGTCAGAAATTCAAATCGGTCGTGTTTTCGTGTGTAGGATCGTTTCGCACGGAGAAATGTTCGATCGGACAAAGTAGCGAATAATCTTACGCCACGCATGTTTGAACAGTTTGAGCAATGGCGAATGCACTGCAAAAATGAAAGGCGCTCATTTAGGATTAAAAATACGCTCGCTGTTTTTTCTCGCTTCGACTTACACAAATTCGTAACATCCTTGCTCTGGTTGCTCGTTTGTTCGTTCTTTCGTTCACTCGGCGGGCACACGACAATTCGGACTGCTTCTGATATTCGTTCGAAGGAACAAATCGGCGTACGCTTAACGATCACGAACGTGTAGCATAGCTGAGTCCATAATTCTAAATGTATGTGTGTTGCGTTTATCCAAGTTCACCACGGAGAAGTCGTAAATTAAACTATACTTGAAGGGTGCATCGGTTACCCAACCGGGATTTATTATTTTTCACCGACGGTGCACACGATGCGTTTCACGATTGTTGATTCTTCGATCGAATGTGCGATCGTCTCTGTGTTACGAATAAACGACACGTTTTTTCTTCAAAACGAGGAATACTCTTTAGAATACATGTCTACTTCTTCTTCTTCTTCTTCTTCTTCTTCTTCTTCTTCTTCTTCTTCGCCATTCAGCATACTCACTTTCGAAGAAATAGAACGTCGTATGTATTCAATTATCGATATCGAACGTTACGATTTACGGACTTTATTGTCAAATTTGCAACACCGATCCCCTATTGGCTGTACGAATGTGTATGTATTACCGCTTACATGCATGTAAACACATGCATGCATAGATACATGTAAAACTTAAAGAGTGATTCCAGTTCTTGTACAGAGAGAAATATCTGGGAGTATCTATATCAGTTCAGAATTTAACCGCAATTAAAGGAAGAAATGCAGATTTCGAAAATTTGTTCCATTTGGTTTCTAATCATTGAAACGTAATGCTCCGATCGCCAAGGTCTCGCAAGTCTGCAATTTTTACTGAGATATGAAACTTGGAAATAAAATATTCGTGATATAAAAGCCGCGTGTTTGCTACCGTCATAAAGCTTTCTAGGCAAACGTGTAAAATTGTTATTTCGTGTTCTCTCGACTCTGTTTCGATTGCTTTGACCGGCTTTACGTACAGAATGTAATTTATGATGATTTCAGATCCTTCTAGCGAGAGGAAATCTTTAACAGTCATATATTTCAATCAGTTTCGTTGTTACTGTCCAAACGTAATTGTAACGATATGTATCGGAAGAATGATCAGTGTCGTGCAAAACCACCACTGGAGAGAAAGAAATACCGAAGTCGCCAGTATGTGTTGAATTGTGTGATATATGAATGAATGAAGCCGCATTATGCAATCCTTCTTGTAAATTTTAAATATAACGAATCCTGTGAAAACATTTTTCTCTTTTGGACTCAATTTATCTGAGTCATTGGCAGTTTGTGTCAAAAAATAAATTGATTCGTTAAAAGAAAAATCGTTCTGTGTTTATTATTTTCAAGAGTTTGTATACCTTGAAAGCCTAAATGAGATTTGATAGAAAATATACGAATCTTTTGTTCAATTGAAATTTTCGCCGTACTTTAAAAATAAAATTACTAGATTTATTTAGAAATGTGACAAAATCATAAAATAGGTGTATCATAGGCGAGAAATAATCAAAGCAAAAGAAATCATCCCGCCACCTACCGAGTGGTTGCAGAAATATGCACGTGTAACATTTCCACGTTTCGTCTAGATATTATTTAGCTCGTGCTTCACGAAACACAAAGTGTATCGAATAATTGTGTTCACCAGTGTTGTAATTATAATTTCAATTTATAATGCCGTTGGAAAATTTAGAAGAAGAGGGTTTAGAGAAGAATCCCAACTTGGAGTTGGCACAAACTAAATTCTTGTTGAGTCTACCAGAACATAAGGATGATCCATTTTTAAAGAACAAACTACTAGATGCCATTAAAGCAGAAAGTGAGATAGCACTTTTCTTTCTTAAATTTATAATTTCGATTTACCTATGCAACAGGAAATTTTGTTTATAATGAATTAAATATTCGACATCAGAATTGAAATTGATACTTTATACAAGATAAAACTAAGAAAATTATCATGACACTTGACATAACCTTACTGTCAACGATTTTGTTCCTTTTTTGTAAAATATTGACTTTTTATTTATGGATATTCTTTTTCGTTGTTGCTCAGTAGCAAGCTTGAAAAAATGTATAATGTAATTATACATTTATGTATAATATGTATGATATAATATAATAAAAATTATACATTAAAAATAAAGAAACAGAGTATTTCAATAGATGTACAATAAACTTCTTTTTAGATATGGCTCCATTCTATGAGGAAGTTTGTAAAGACCTAAGTTGGTCTGTCGATGAGGCCCTTTTAGCTGCTATGAAAGCAAAGAATATGGAACAGTTAAAAAAATTAGATGATGCAATTGAGGATGCCGAGAAGAACTTAGGTGAAATGGAAGTCAGAGAAGCCAATCTTAAAAAATCAGAACATTTATGTAGAATAGGTGATAAGGAAGGTGCAATTTCTGCATTCAAAAAAACTTATGATAAAACTGTATCATTAGGACACAGATTAGATATTGTGTTTCATAATATTAGGATTGGATTATTTTATCTAGATCATGATCATGTTACTAGAAATATAGAAAAAGCTAAAAGGTATGTGAAAAGAAGATACTTGGATGCAACATAAATATGCAATATAAATATTACTATTTTGTTTCAGTTTGATAGAGGAGGGTGGTGATTGGGACAGACGAAATCGTTTGAAAGTATATCAAGGAACATACTGCATAGCAGTACGCGATTTTAAAGAAGCTGCGACTTTCTTTCTAGATACAATCAGCACATTTACTAGCTATGAACTTATGGATTATAATACATTTGTAAGATACACTGTGTATTTAAGCATGATAAGTTTACCTAGAAATGAACTCAGAGATAAGATTATCAAAGGTTCAGAAATTTTGGAAGTACTTCACAGTAATCCAGATGTCAAAGATTACTTATTTTCTCTATACAATTGCCAGTATGCTGATTTCTTTAAAAATTTAGGTACAAAAAACATTCATTGTAATACTAAAACTAAAGTAATACATTATATATTTCTTGTCATTATATATATAATGGTTTATATAAATATCTTGTCATTATATAAATATGGTTTCAGCACACGTTGAAGGTTTATTGCGCAGAGATTATTTGATTTTTCCACATTATCGATATTATGTTAGAGAGATGCGCATTCTCGCGTACACGCAACTTTTAGAATCTTATAGATCTCTAACACTTCAATACATGGCCGAAGCATTTGGTGTTACTGTAGAATACATCGATCAGTAAGTTTGATAGCAATATCTTTTTTTGTTAGTACTGTATATTCAATTACTATTTTAACTATTCTTTGCAGAGAATTGTCGCGTTTTATTGCTGCAGGAAGATTGCATTGTAAAGTTGATCGTGTTGGTGGAGTAGTTGAAACTAATAGACCAGATAGTAAAAATTGGCAATATCAAGCTATGGTCAAACAAGGAGATTTACTGCTTAATAGGGTTCAAAAGTTATCGCGTGTTATTAATATTTAATTATACAAAGAATAAATGGAAATATTAAATTTTAAGATCTACTTATTGTCTGATGTGTTCTTAAGTTGGAAATTCTTTTTATTACCCTCGATCGTAATTTTGTATCAGAAACTTAATATAATTAACAACTTTTACGATAAAAATATACATGTGATCCCTGGCAAATCTTGGTTCTGAATTATCCTATCTTTTTAACTTTTAAGCTCGTCTGTGATTATACTAAGCAAAATGTTTAATTGTATCTCCAGATTCTAAAACACAAGATTAGTATCTAAAATTATATTTATACTAGTATCTACTAGTATAAATATAATTAGATTATATTTATTAGTATAAATTTATTATTATTTACAAGTAAAACTTCTATTATGTTATTATAAAATTATTATTTTAACCATTAAATACGTACATTCTTAATAAACTATTGTTGAATTTAATATTAGAATTGTTAAGAATTATTATTACGCAGTATGAAGCTAAAGAATCAACAAATAAGTAGAAAATGTTATAATAGAAGTGTATGTATAAAAGCATATAATAAAATATATACATATATATAACAATGTAGTTAGTCCATTACAAGGTTACAATATTTACTGAGTAGAACTGAAATTAAATTTTGGTACAAAATTATATTATAAATAACTTTTAGCACAGTATTTAGTTCTATTTAAATATTTATATGCTATTATTTCTTTAATTGTTGAAAATTATATGTAATAATTATTTGGTTAAATCTTACCTTGAGTTGAAACCAAAAATGCACGTTTTATCTTAAAAATTCACAACACAAACGGAAATCTATCAGCTATTGATTTAAATTTTTACCTGAGAATTTCTGGATAACACTTGATTTTGGATAATTTTTCTCGACGATACTTTCTTCTTTACAGACGAGGTGTACTTTCCGCCATTCTTCCCGCTTAGCTTCCCATCGATCGTGAGAAATATCGATTACGTTCGAGAATCGTAGGAAGTGTATTCTGTTTTTCACCGCAATAGCGCTGTAATCTGTAACTAATTTGAATCCAATGAGCACGCAATTTGCATAAAATGTTAATTTGGAATAAAAAATAAAAAATTCTGGTCTAAATCAAATACACAAAATTCATGAAAAATTCTTAAAAAAAGAACTAAAATATTCATATACTAAATAAAAAATTGTCAATACTATAATTTCGTGAAAAAAATTCATATAATATAATGATTTAAAACAGTGATTAATGGAAATTGTTCAGATCCCCGGCCACGAAACCTCGTAAGATCTATTCATATATCTCGTCGGTGACACTGTCCGTATTTTTTGATTTTAATTCTCATCACTAATAGTGCTGCAGTGCAAAACCTGTCTGAATCGATATGACAGGACGTGATACGAAAATGGTAAAGGGATCCTAGAACCTCGAAATCGTAGATGTTAATTTAAATTGAATAATAAATGTTAATTTCTTCAAAAATATTCATTCAAGTATTGAATAAAATAAAATTACGTATCTGAGACAGAAAACTTAAAAATGTTATTATACGCACAAAATCGAATAATCATATTAAATTTTAATTGACTTTTATGTATATATGTATGTATATGTATACTGATTCAATTACACAAAATTTTACTATTATCTAATTTATAGATCAATGGAAGTATTTTGAAACACGCGCTCCAACTTCCTCGAGATTCGAGATAAAGAATGACGTTACGTTTAAGCATTGACTATTAAAGAATGGCATGAGTATATATTGTTCATCGTTTACCACTCTACAGAAGATAAGAAATTTATCTTTAAATTGGATTCGCAGCAATTTGTCTTCTTCGCTAAAGTATAGTAATAATTAAAATTTCATCTTTTGTACGAGAAGTGAAAATTGCATGTAAAGTCGTCATTAATTTAGTCAATTATTTTCGAACAGGGATACTTCGATTTCATAAATTGCATGACGTCTGTTTCGGTCGTCATCGTCCAAAAATATCAAAGGGTTTTGTCGTGTGAAGATCGGTCAATGTGCAATCGTAAAAACTAAACTGTTTTATTCAATACAAAATTGTATTTGACGTCGTTATAATGGATAAAACAATATCGATAGGCGATGGGTGGGAGCTTCCACCACTTCGTAGTTTGTACGATTTTCTTTTGGAATCTTCACGTTTTCAATTGCCTAATTTTAGAGATTTCGAAAAATGGGGCAACAGAGTAGTGAACAATCTTGTATATTATCAAACTAATTATCTTTATATGTGCATTGCTATTTTATTGGTTGTAGCGTAAGTATAACATTGGTATTCAAAGTATTTTATATAACGAAGATTATAAAGTTTGATTTCATAAATGATTATCATTTAGATCAGTAAATCCAATGAAAATGATTGTCGGTATATCAACAGTTATAGCTGTATGGGGTGAATGTATTTATTTGTTTAATGAAAGAGAATCATTACTCAAATTTAAAAGAACTTATCCCCAAGTTGGAGTAATTCTTACTATTGTTTGTGCATCTTATGCTATTTATACTATAAATTCGGTACTTTTTGTATTATTTGGGATTTTGCTGTCAATTTGTGGTAAGTTTCTTTTCCATATAATATCTAAGAAATATATAATATCTATTTTTTTTTATAGAATTTTGAAGTCAATTATAAGAATATAAAACCAAACCATTAATCTGTATTAATGTAACTACTTAATTTTTATATTTTTAGTGACTTTTATACATGCATCTTTAAGATTAAGAAATGTGAAGAATAAACTTGCTAACAAGATAGAAGGTATGGGATTCAAGCGTACACCAATGGGAGTTGTCTTAAATTATTTTGGTATGAAAGAAGAAATCTTTACATAAATTGGTATTTAATTGTTAAACAGAGATATACTTTTGTATGTATTTTCATGATTAGCAATATATATATATATATATATATATATATATATATATATATATATATATATATATATATATATCTCCTAATATATATTTCACATTAAGATATTCGTTGTTATTCTTAGCTTTATTGCTGTCAAGAATAGAAAAATTTTCTTGTATATATTCTGATGTTGATATATAATACAAAATGCAATATTATAGTTATATTATAGTTATATAAAAATATTGTGGCTTCTGCTACATGCATCTTTCTTTATTAATTAACTTACATTATGTTTATAAGTTTATATGTTAACATTCTAAAATAATTAATATCAGTAATTATCCTCTGTGATCTTGTAATACGAAGCTGAATCATTATTTATTCTGTATAATAACCTTAAACAATTGTTAAAACTACATATTTTCTTTATATTATGTTTTAATATACTTATGTACATGATGTCTGTATTAAATATATTTTTATTTTTGAATATTATGATAACTGAAAGTCTTAATAGAAACGAAATGTCATTGATATTCAATATATGAAGAAAGAAAACAAATGAAATTAATATTTTTATATGACATCAATTGTTCTTTGAGATTTCATGATTTTAGTTTGTATTAACACATCATTTATTGTTACATTTAATTTTCCATTATTATTTCTTATTTCATTATGCAGAACATGCAAGTGGTATAACCTTACGTACGCAAACGACGTATGTTCAATCGCTTCATTAATAATCTGCTTCATACAACAAATTGTAACAACGTTTGGCAGTGAATGTGTGTCAATAATATTTGGATGCTATCTAAAGTCACAGAAAAATATGTCTGGATAACTAGGTGAGAATATTACATATTTTAAAAATTTCATAAATTTGTAAAGAATCAAATTACAGCATTAATTTACTTAAATAAGAATTATTTTAATTATAGTATTCATTATTTATAATTATAAAGTAATAATTGTATTTAAATATAGTACTTAATTTTTAAATATAGTATTTTGACAAACGAATATAAATCGCAAATAAACTATAAATTATTCTAAATATCGTTATCTTAAAAATATGATATTTACTGGTGAGTCATTTTAAACATACATTTAACATAAATTGTATTAATCATATGTATAATTTCATATGGAGTAATGTAAATAAATAATTTATATTATTTATACAATTTAATTTTAGAATTTAATGCCAAAGCATAATTTTTTATTTAAAAATATAAATAAAACTTATTTATTTATGCCAAAATAAACTTCTTTTTAATAACGAAAGATTATTGATGAGAAGTTTAGAAAATTTTTGATACGGAATATGCAAAGAAATATTAGAAAATAAATGTATATGTACTACAACAGTATAGAAAGCATAACTGAAATATTGTCTCACGTAAAAAGAAAAAAACATATTAAAATTTTTCAAAATTTATATTATTACATTATAATTTCTACCATTTAAAATGAAGATCATAATTTGATTTTTATTTGTATAAAAAACAGTTAAATTGTTATAGTTCATTTTACTATACATTTGATTTGAGATATATAACCGAACTGCAACTATTATAACGATAGTATTGAATGTTGGTAAATATGATACATAAATGATAATTGAATATATATTTGATGATATATTTCTATATGTTTTAAGATACGTAATATTTGTTGAACTTATGATATATTCCACAATGCATTAGTTAAAACGAAATGCTCGCGTTATATTTTATCTGTAATAGAACACAACATATTTAAACATCGCGTCATTTATTAATACGTACAGATATACTTACCTAACAAATCACTATATTTTTGTTATAAATACTGTATTTGCTGGAAATAAAATTGTATCCGATAAATGTATTTGTGGAGAAAGTGCTCCAATATTTGTTTTTGGAAATGGCACTAAATAAGTGTGATCGGTCGATGTGTAACCCATACTCTCCATTGTATTTATGAAATTCTAAGAAAATTAATTAATATGTATTTTTATTTACCGTTATTCAGTACATTATTAACAAGATCGTTGTACTTACTTCTACAGTATCTGTGGCAGACATTGATATTGTTTCTTTCTTACCATTTGGCAGTCTTAAACAGAGTCTTATAGCAGATGCACTATCTACATAAACAATATACATATTTTTATTAACTTAAGAAATAATTTATGACAGGAAGACATACAACATTAAAAAGCGAGAATTTTTTACCAGTTTTATTCTTGTCCAAAACAGATTTCAGTTCGCCCTAAAATAATACATATATATTATTTAGAATTATGCAGTAAGTTAACGTCAATATATGTACCTTTGAACTTATTTCTTGTCTTTTTTCATTCAATTCATTTGATTCATTCATTTTTCTTTTTTTAGTTATATTTTGAAATGTGTCTGTTGACATACTTTTACTTGAACTTTGAATAGTTGTTATATCATTCTTAATATTTATATTACCTATAAAATAATCACATTAACAAAAAATATATCTTAAATTTTATACATGAAAAATATTTGTAATAGTATGCTGCTTACCTGAGTCATTTAAATTACCAATAGTGTGCTTAAACGTCTTAGTACTACTAGTACAATCCTAGAAATAAATGAATATCAAAATAATAAACCATTAAAGTTAATTAAATTTAATGAATGAATTTATTAAACACAAAAATTCTTTTCCTACACATACTGATGAATTAGATGCAGAACTTTCTTTTGTTGCTGTGGCAGTACAGTTATTCCATTTTTTAGAATGCATTGAATCACTTGAAATACATTCTGGTGATGGATGAGAGCTTAACATATCATTTAATGCAGACATTAAAATATCTACTGTAATATGAGTGTAAGTTTTCACACATTCTCCTGTTCTAGGATCTATTACAGCAAGATAAGGATATTCATATACATCATATAGATGGACGTAACGACTTCCATCACTTGTATTTGACAAAACCTATTCAGATTTGCAGTAAATAAATCTTTTTCTTCTGATAACAGTCGAATACTATAATGTTTTATAATAACTTACTTGCCACAAAACAAAGTGATCCTTTATAATTTCTTGGATCTGCTGGTTGGGCCATACATCTCTATTAAGGATTTGACAGGAAAATTCTTGAGGATTTTGAATATTTACAAGCAACCAACGGTTCAGTGATTTAGCATGCTCACGAGCTTCCATAAAAGAACCTAAGAAGAGAATACCGCATGGCGGACGAAATAAATCCTCCAATCTCTTTGATTTGCAATAAGACATTTGTTTAACTCCTGCTACCTTCCGAGTCATTTCTTCTTCCTGTCGTTCTGCATTAAGTATAAAATGATTATACTATGTAATCATATTATGTGAAGTATTATGTGCTATTAAATGAGATGATATTCACGAGTTTCTACTGCAAAATCTCTGAATCTATCAAATACATTAGTTGATAATCTTGGAAGAGAACATATTGGACCCGATGGTACTAATACTTCTTGTACAGGCAGAATCGGTGGTCTGACTTCAGGTTCTGGTTCAGGTGTACATAACGGTTCAGGTGCTTGACTACCATCAAACATTAAACTTATTGCGGTTTCCACATTTCCATCAGCTAATGACAAGTATTGGCGGGCTGTTGCTTCATTTTCTCCTGACAATTAACACAAAATAACTTGTTAATTTATTTGAACATAAATTAATCCAACGTGCTTTGTTCATCAATTCTTCAAGAAATGAACTTTCGTACAAAACAGAAAGGTGTTTCGTAAATTTTGATATAATATTAATATAATACACTTGATATAATATTAATATGATGATTTACCCGTCACTTCCATAAATTTTTCTATCAGTTCTTGATCCATTGTGTCTCGAGACTACAAAGATACGTTGAAGATATGTAAAATGCGTAAATATCAATATAGGTTAATATTAATTGTACAACATTTCAGATTGTTTACGAAACTTTTCCATTTGAATTAATCATAAATTCAATAGCCTATATTTTTTACATCCTAACGACGCGAAGCATCTATGTTCTGCAAAACGTAAAACAGTTGTCTACACTGCGATTCAACAACTCGAAATATATTTGGCCACGGATGAAATCTGAGATAGATCCAGCATCGGTGTATTTTTACATCATACAATTTAAGAACAATGTAATCAGTCCTTGCATTATCTCTTTGTATAACTACAAATATCACTAATTTAGTAGGTATTGCGTTACCACCAATTGAAATTGAAATCAAGTATGACCGTGCACTATAATTAAGAATTTTAAAAAATAAACAAAAGAAAAAAATTTAAACATTTAACTTAATGATTTTGTGCAAACGATTTTATCATTATTGTATGACATACGGTACAATACATGTATATATTATTTTATGATATTTATTTATTTTATACATTCTTTCGAGTCCACCTAATGAAAAAAAAATCGCGTTACAAGTAAAATTATTTCAAAATACTGTGTTGTACACACGTTAAGATTTTGTTTGGTAAGACATAAATATATCTTACCGTATGTTTATTAGTAAACAATGTTTTTCGGAGCATTTAAAACTAAGGAGACGTACAAGTCAACGAATATGTTCCAGGCTGTAAGGACGAATATGAGACATAAACATCAACGTATTATTTCAATTTGTGTGTTATTGCTTGTGAACCGAAATCCGAATAGAATCTATTCAAATTAAAACGAAACACAAGTCTTAAATTAAAGCATGTACACGCTCATTTGACTCGCAGTTAAGTAAGGAACTTCTTGCCAAAGGATCTGTGTTTTCTAACCTTTTGACGTTACCTGTATTGTTTCGTACGACAGTTTTTAACGATCTGCCAGTAACAAAATAAACGGAACGAAATTTCATGAGGTTGTTTTAAACAAGTGATTATATTCGATAACACCGAACACACCATGAGGAAATATTTGACTTTGGTACTTAATAATACCCGTATAAAAGTGAACAGAAGAAAACTTGCGAGCAAAAGCCAATATTTTGCGTCTCTTTTCTCGCACAATTTTAGTGATTCCAACAGCGAGGAACATGTTGTTAATTATGACATTCCTTTATGCACTTTACAGGTTATTTCTGTGATTTATATCAATGTGATTGAAAGTATTTGCATGTTATTAATGTAACTATATAATTTTTGTTCTTCTAGACTTTTGTTCAATGGGTACATGATAAGAATCACATGTGTGTTTTACATCAGCCCATAAAAGTTTCTTTGACCAAATTTCTGCAAAAGAATTTTAAAGGATTATTAACATTGCTACAGTTGAGCGTATTGTTTATGGTCGATGAATTAACAAGTGACATTACAGAAATTATAGTTTTATATTGGTTGGATCCACAGAAAGTAATTGACATATGGTTATTAGCACAGGAATTAAGTGTAAAAGTATTACAAGATGTTTGTATATCTCTTTGTTTAGACCGTTTTGAAGAACTTCCATTATCTTCACTTATCAAATTGAACGCAGATAATATAGTTAAGTTATTAAACAATGTTAATTTAAGGTACTCTTCAGAATATTATTTGCAACATATAAAAGATCAATGGATGAAACATCATAAGGTAAATGACTTTTTTTTTTATCCTGTTTATTCACACGCAACTTTTGTAGTACATTGAAAATACTTTAAGTGTAGACGAATCTTATTGATGTCAAAGGAGAAAGACAACTGACGTTTATAAAGACTTGGACAGTTATTCATGACAGTAACCAAACTGGTCGCAAAGAAGATTATGCCTTAAGAAATGCATATTTGTATATTTGGGATGGTAATGTTTTAAATGAATGTGTAAAATTAAAATGTCTTGAGTACCCAAACATGTGGTTATTTGGAACACAAGTTGCTACTAGAGGTATGTTTTGTCAAATTGTACATTTTGTTAAAAAAACAAATTATTAGAAACAAATTATTGATTTAGGTTTCAGTGTATATACAATTGGAGGATCCGTAGGTTTAGAAGGTTCACAATTTAATAAAATTATTTCACGGTATTGCCTTCTATCTAAAAAGTGGTATTACGAAGCACACTTGCCAGTTCCAAGGAGACATATGATTGCCGTATTTTTAAGGAATAAATTGGTTTTAGTTGGTGGTGTCGGAAAACATAGATTAAAATTGTCTTCAGTCGATGTTCTTAATATTCATACAGGTTAAAAATTTACTTTATAAAATGGACAAAATATCAAGTTATAATGGTTATAATGCACAAACGATTTTAGGTAATTGGACGTCTGGTTCGCATATTCCTGAATGTTTTACCAGTGTTCCACCTTATTGTGTTAAATGTGGAAAATTGTTCGTACTGAAGTCATCTTTTTATATTTATTATCCCGAAGAAAATATTTGGAACACTATAGCGATACCCGGTTCTAATGATATAGGAAGAGTAGATGCGTTTATTACGCATGATACAACATTACTTTTTTCTGGTAAATATTGAATACAAAGATATCGATGATACTTATGTGCCTTCATAATGATTTTTAATAATCTTTGTAAGGTATTTATTTGGATGGAAAGGCGACTGTTGTAAGAACTGATATTGTAAAAGACGGATCTGTTTGTGAAAAACCTAATTGCATGATACAGCCTATTCTAAAGCGTGATAAAATATTTATAAATTCTATAAAAGCGGATGATAAGTTTAAATTCAATATCTATGTACTGATATTACCCGATACTCGAAAAAAAAAAGGAAGTGATCTATATTTCCATGTACATGCTGATATAAATGACGATTTCAAAAATGCTACTTTTCCACGATTCAATTCTTCTAATATTATAGATCCCAATACTTTATACAATACCGTATAATTGACTCTTAAGTATTGGATCAACCCTTAAGTATTAGATATTGAAATTTACGTAACTACTACAGAATTTTCCACAAACCGCTAATATTACGTTAATATTACGTTAATATTACGTTAATATTACGCTAATATTACGTTAGTATTACGTTAATATTACGTTAATATTACGTTAATATTACGCTAATATTACGTTAGTATTACGTTAATATTACGTTAATATTACGTTAATATTACGCTAATATTACGTTAGTATTACGTTAATATTACGTTAATATTACGTTAATATTACGCTAATATTACGTTAGTATTACGTTAATATTACGTTAATATTACGTACATATACGAGTATCAAAGAAAGATCAAATTCAATTCAAACGGAATTAAACGGTAGCGAATACACTGAAAAATATAAAATTATGGAGAGAGAAGAGTAGAAGTGAACGAAAATTGGAAGCGGTTTGTAACACTTAAAGGTATTAAAATATTTTGTACTTGATGTAAAATTTTATGAAATCGTAATGGAAATAATCGAACGAAAATAAAAAGTTTCGCAACTTTTATATTTGAATCATCTTTTTTATTTATCTGAAATTTTGTAACGGAAGCAGTCTTCAAACATGTATAACACGACAGTGCGTACGATTACATGGAATAAGGATGTACATTTCGGGCAGTATTAAATTCTTCCGTACAGTCATTTAACAGGATAAGTTATTGTTGTTTAAACGTACGAGGATGCTGGCTATCCTGTCGAATCTGACTATAATGAAAGTTTTCCGTTTATAACTTACACTGCCGTTTGTGTACGATTGTGTACTTAAAATATGCTAATTCGTGTATACAGCAAAGCTCGTATTAGCGTATAGATTGCGCGTGCTATCCGTATTGCTTAACGCTTTGGATTCTTCTTTTATCATATAGTGACATGTTTTGTTTTTTTTTTTTTTCTTTTGCGATATGACAAGCACACAAAAAGTAAATATAGCCTTCCATGATAATTTACATATAGAATAGCATAAATACAGTAGTTTTCCAATTTCTCTTTTATACACGAGCATTACGTCGCCTATGACCGCGATTATTTTCAAGTTGCACATTTATATAGTTCATTTTTACATAGTTTTCTTCTTGTATCGTTGTCCTCCCGATAATGTTCTAGAGACTGAAAAAGAGCATGCATTAGAACAGATAGATATTTCGTGAATCGATACGCAATCTTAAAAGGCGAAAAGTTTGAATGGGGTAGAGGGGTGAATGAAAACTGAATGCGCAGCATCATCAAACCTTGTCGTGTTGCGTTTTGATACGCGTGAAATCAATGATTTCACTATTCGTTGGTAACGTTCAGGGCGAAAGCAGCGTTGGTCTCACCCTTCTTGCCGATCGCGCGAGCAACATACTGACCCACGTCGCTAGCTGTACATGCTTTGATACGCAACTCGAATGATTTGTCACCGTCTGAGCTGAAGAGGTATCTGCTGCTAGATTCTGGGAGCGTTTTTCCGTCTTTCAACCACGTTACTGTAACATCAAGTATGTACAATTAATTAATTTAATAAAATTCGCTAGAACTAAGCTTTGTATTCTCGCAATTAGCGCTGCATTAAAGTAAAGCGATGTTGGTCCTCAATCGGTTAAAATAAACCCTTTTAGTTACCTTTCAGAGGCGCGGTTTCAGTCTTGCATACGAATGTAACCGATTCGCCTTCGCTTACCGTTGCGGATTGTGGGAATGTCGTGAAAACTGGACTCTTCGGTTCCTCATTTGGAACTGAAAGCAAAATTAAATCGTAAAATCGTCATGGATTGTTCTAAATAAACTGTCGTTATTTTTCTAAATTTCTTCTATCTTTCAGAAGCTAAAGGAACAATTATTAACTTACCAAGTACGTTTAATGTGCACGATGAGAAGCTCTCTCCTGCGTCATTGAATGCCTCGCAGGTATAAGTGCCAGAGTCTTCAGGGAAGATTTCGGCAATGTTCAATTTATAGATATTAGCCTCGCTGCTATATTGGAAGTCCTTGCTAGGTTTGATTTCCTTGTTGTTGTGAAGCCAGACCACGTCGAACTTCTTCGCACCGATTATTCGACAACTCAGGGTTACCGCTTCACCATCCTTTACGAACATACTAGTCACATGATCTACAATCTTTGGAGGCTTGTCGTCGGTCCTTTCCTTCGCGGCTGCGCCTGTCATGGCTGAAATTAATATATTTATTCGTATATAATATTCAAGTCGTTTATATTTTTGTAGTTGTGCTCATAAAGATCAGATTCGCATAAAAATTTGCACTTTATGCACTTACGTTTCACAGTTAATTTGCAGGAAGTAGTTACGGTACCGATGCTATTGCTTGCTTGACAAACGTACTCGCCCTCGTCTTCAGGGAACACCTCGTTGATAACGAGAGTTGCGACTCCGCCTTTATACTTCAAGCTCATAATTCCCGAGGAACTCAACGTCTAATACAGAAATTTTATTAATTTTATACTATATCTCGATTTTTTAAAGATTAATAGACCAGGTACTGCATTTTATTCAATTTATTTTATATAATAAACTTTTCAGTGATTCAAAAAAATTAATTTCAATTAATAGAACAAGTAGAACAGAAGACATACAAAATAATTCGTCATTTTGTAATATTTTTCTTCAACAAAAAATTTAAAAGTAAAGTTAAAAGCTACAGTAACATCATTCGAAAAAGTCTGAACTTCTCGCTTTGTAATTACTCGCGCAACATATGTAAAAATATGTATATATTTCATGACTTATTTTTAAACATTTTAAGCTGATTTTGGTAGCGTCAGAAATACTTCGAGTTTATACAGATTATGATAAAAATTGTTATTGGTGAACATTCTTCAAAATATTAAAAATCTTTTTCTGGCAATAGAAGCAAAATAGCAATATCAAAATTATATCTACTATCTACTTGCCTTGCCATTCTTGGACCAAGTAATTTGTGGTTCTGGATCACCGTCAACTTTTGCGTTAAGTTCCAGTTGTTCACCGTCGTTGATAGTGAGATCATTCAATTTTTTCGTGAATTGCGGTGCTCTCATCGATTCATCCGGAGGATCTTTATGTAATAATAGTTAAACAAAATCAATTATTAAATCGTTTGTTTGATCATACAGTTTCCCCAAAGAAAATAAACCATTTAACTTACAAGTTAATTCTTTTGTTGTACTCCTAGAACGAGATGGACTGCCTGTGCTGTCGAGTCCGTATTTCTTAGTACTTCGCTTTTCTGTGCTGGAATCTGTAGCCTAGACAAATTACATGTATCAAATAGTAATTGCCAATATTTAATTTTCGTTCAGTCAACGTTGAGATATTTTGACCTAATGCGACACAATATAAAGTAATGTAACGTAAGTGTAATATAATTATAAAATATTTAATTAATATTTATATATATTAAACATATAAATATTTAACATTATTAAATTATATATTTAATATCTAAAAACTAATTTCAAAATAGATATAATGAAATGTATATTTAATATGTATAATGATAGAAGAAAATTTAAAGCGCAAATAACACGAGATATTTCAAAATTACCAGCCTGTTTCTTTGCTTTTATCAAATTTATCTCCTCAATATAAATCTCCTCTATTCTACTTACTTTATATGAACTACTATAATTGTGACCCTGTGTAGTAGTGGAACTGTAGCCACTGTATCCACCGGCTTTATGTACCGTTATGATCGGAGGTGGTGCTGGTTTCAGTGGTTGCTCGATGAATTTTCGATCTACAAAATAATATTTCACTTTCAGATATTTTTCTAGAAAACGCAACTTTTGATTTGAAATCAGTAACAAATAATCTAAATTCATTATCATCGACGAAATTAAATTAAGGCTGTTGGCAATTTAGTAAAAGCTATACTTCTGTTCACAAATATTACGACACTTGTGAAGAATCAAAGCCATTAGAAATCTAAAAAATGATTATTGATTAATATAAAATCTTGACCATCAATTATAAATAATATAATAAAATTATTTTCTCGAACGCGGAAGATTGCAAATTTTTAAAAGAGGAAGACATTGTAAAAGATCGAAGAAATGGATACTTTTTAATATTTTTTTTTAAGAACAGATATTTTAGGAAGATTACTAAAACAAATCTTATGAAAAAATGTGTAAAATTAATGACAATGTGCCACTGCTATCCATAAATATTTAGGCACCTACAAATTGTAGCAAATAATAAGTACTTCGAATGATCTCTTGAATTTAATTTTGGCTTCTGATCCTATTTCAAATAACTACATACATATATCTAGATAGATATCGATAGTCAATATTAATTACGAAAACTGTCAATACGCTTGATTTAAGTAACTTAAAGTGTTTGAAGAGTTTTAAAAATTCATATAAGTTTCATGAAGTTTTGTTGAAGTTGGAAGTATAAACTATTTATTACAGATAAACATGGAACTCAGCTGAAAAATTTATGTCTTAGTTTAAGTTCAGTAAAGTATTTGATATAAACATTCTTCAATAGAACTATGAAAATATATAAGAAAAATATTGATTTTTTAATTGTATTCTATTAGATGTTCAAATGCTTATGGATAGTAATATGTAAGAATCCAATTTTTTAGAAATAATTTAAGCAATGGAAACTATATAGCACATGTTATCAGTCTTGGCGTAACTAAAGCATCAGTCATTAAACGTATTGTGTATCAATCAAAAGTATCTACATACTTTTAAAATTAAAAGATAATAAAGACTAATTTAATATATATATATTTATTATCAGCAGAAGTCTCGTAAAGAAAGAGGTCTGGTAGGAGAGTTGTTTTCTTTAGTTAAGTTCAACAGACCAACTAGATAGTCAAAGAGGACTCGTCAATGGATGAATACCTGTTACACAAGTGAGCTAGTAAATTGGTTCATAGAATCGTGTTTTGATTGTTAATAAATGAAACGTCCACGAGTCCAATAAAGCAGTATCAAGGTTATCTGCATGGAAAATTAAGCAAAATTACTAATGGTAGCTTCATAAATGCTGGAGAGTTGCAATGTAGTCCAAAAATAGATAAGTAAAAATAAGGTAATAAATTTTGTTGTTATTTACAAATTATATGTCATCAAAATTTCAATTGCGTGTTTTTTTTTTCAAAAATGTCTCTCAATTTGGTAAATAAAAAAAATTATGTGTCCGATTAAGACCAGTCAGACGAATAAAAACCGAATTAAAGATTTCTTTTTAAATTGCAAATATTTGTAATATTTCACCGCTTTGTTACTTTTTGAGGTATTCTATAAATAGCATGATAAATATACGTTCCTATTTTTGTTTTTATGTTAATTACTATCAACGGAAAAAACGTCGATTTTGTGGCAACATAGATTTTGAGGAGAAATAAATGTGTAGAAAGGAGGAAATTATAAATTTAGGTTTAAATAAGGTTGATAGGGTAGGGTAGATTTAAAATTCTTTGCTACACTCTTCAATATGTACATATTAATTACATATAACAATAGTGATAAATTGATTTAGTTGCATTGTTTGTTTCAAAAAAATTTTTGAAAATACTTCTGCCTTCTAAGACATCGATATAACATTTTTTCTCTAAAGAAATAATGTTGATCATTGTTGATCAATTTGTTTTAAGCAATTGTACAGGTATAATTTGTTTCAAGCAATTTTACAGGGAGAGATTGTGCTTTGCAAATTAATGTACGATTAAGCGGGATTGCAAGCAAGAAGGGGCTATATTCCAAAAATTGTACCTCCGGAATGTAGGAGGTCGTGCGCTAATTTCTGTTGCTCTTCTGTTTCGCCAGTGCCTGGAAACAAACATTTCATATTACTATAAGTACCGATAATAAGGTAATAGAAATATATATATTTTATATCAACTGTAAAAAAGAAACAACATTTTTTTTTAATACGTTTGATGTGTCACCGACGAAAGATTTTCAGTTTATGCTCCATTAATAAATGCATAAAACTATGTATAACATGCAATACGTGTCATTAGATTGAAAATTTTTATGCATTTATATGTATTGTGTATTACATGTTACAATACTATAGTATTATGATATAAAGTACTTTAATATATTCAGTATGTACTATAATACTATATTAGCAAATGAAACACATTTCTATTCAAGTTGCATTTTTGCACAAAAATGCAAAAATACCTAAAGATTCACAGTCTAAATATCATATTCTGTAAGATATCATAGTACAGTGGTATAAATAGAATACAATTGTGTTGCATCATGTTTTACCTTTCACTTTAATTTAAGATGATACCATCTGCGTGAACTGAAAATCACCTGAAATTAATCGCACGATGTACGTATTAAATTACCTTCAACGATAACAACACAACTAGTCTCATCCTTTCCGTGTTTGTTCGTTGCAACGCAACGATATTTGCCACTGTCCTCTGGTTTGCAATCGATGATTTCCATCGTGACAACACCATCCGCGTTCGTCATCGAATAATGAAGCTTGGACAATTCATCCTTGTCTTTGTACCATTTCACCGTTGGCGCTGGATTGCCAGCAAGGCAGCAAAGTAGTTTGCAGTTTTGTCTGACTTGGATGACACGCGGTCGAAGGAGGAAGGTGAAGCTTGGTGCCGATTCGATGGTCTCCAACCAGACGTTGTAGCCGAGTGGTTCTCTCCTTCGGACTGGATGCAGTTCTGGTCTGTATTTTGGAATCTGCTTCGGTAACGCTGAAAATATAATTTAGTTTAATTTAATTGATTACTATTAATATCATTCATAAACTCGTAAATAATAGAATAGTATCGTTAAATGCAAAAGTAGCGCAATTTTTTTACTTACTATTAGATGATATAAAGCGCAGATATAAAATACTCTAGTTGAATTAATTAATTTTATTAATTAAATAAATTTGGATTGTTTAATTAATTAAAAAAATATGTATGTAACACATTACGTATCGTACGTAATAAATTGTCATTTTTATAATATGAAGTGTAATTATAATATGAATCGTTCGAATATCTGAACATAATTAGTTCGTATAATTGAGATTCTACTGCATAATAATAAATCCAGTGTACAAAAAACTGATTAAAACATGGATGTGTGCAACTGTTTTATACACCTTATAAATGATTGAAAGTAACTATTAGTATTTAATTAAATTAAGTCAAAAATAAATATTTAGTTAAGAGAAAATATAAAAGTAATAAATATTATTACAATTTTTAGTAGACAGTGATATCAACCAATTGTAAATATTAAGATTTTATACATACGTTGTACGTTTAGGAAAACAACCTCCTCTCTGTAGCCGTAATGATTCTCTGCCCTGATCACGTACTCTCCTCTGTCCTCTAGTTTCACTCTGTTAATGATGAACGTGTAATCATCGCCATGATATCGTTTCATGAATTTCACGGACTGTCTGAGTTCCTGATTATTGTGGAACCACGTGAGAGTTGGTGAGGCGATCGCGATTACACGGCACGTGAACTTCACGCTCTGTCCTTCGTACGCGAATGCACTTGTAGGTTTGATGACGAATCTTGGTGCCGCTTGTCGTCGATCTGTACATCATTTTAAGGTGATGTTAATGAAAAATTTTATTTTCATTTAGAAATAAAATAATTGAAGAGGGAATAACTTCTTAAGCTTTAAAAATATTAAAAAATATGTATACTTATCTATAAATTGTAAAAACTACATAATAATATATTATACGTATATTCTTATAAAAAATTAAATATATTCTTAATAAGTAAAAAGAAAAATATAATAAGTAATAATAAGTAATTAATAAGTAAAAATAAAATATACAAAATACTAAAAAGTAAAGTACTGTTCACTGATTTTTCCTTGTACTTGTGGTTTTCCATTCGTATAAAAGCAGCTTAGGTTCAAGTGAACTCGAACGTTCATTTAATCAGGTATTTCATTTATCAAAAGTTCATAAAATTGCAAACAAATGTACTAATTTAGAGGAACATTGTATCTCTTACCGAAGCAAGAATCATAGATCTTGTATTTGTCGATCAACAGCTTTCTCAGCGAAGAATATTCAGCTAGTCGACCAATCGGAAGAACATATTTGTTCCAGTTCTCATATTTAGCTCGTAGCCTGTCTCTGAAGCTCAGGTATCGACTGCTTGCAATTGGTGTTGTACGGTTGCTGTGATCTCCGGTCAACCACGGATGAAGGAGACATTCATGGGCGGTCATACGTTTCCTACATTGCAAAGAATATTTTATTAATATGCAATTCCATATTGAAAATACTATCTATTTTATTAATATGAATTGCATATTGAAAATATTATTTATTAAAAAAATTTGGCTACTAATCTTTTATGAAACGTACATTATTAAATTAAAAAATATTGAATCTTATTTGGGTACACCTATTGGACATAGTATTATACCTACTGAATGTTATAAATGTATCATACGAATGTTGTAGTTCATTGTGAATATATTTTAAGTAACAACGTACTCTTTGTTCTTGATGAGCAATCGCCTAATGAAATCTTTGCCTTCTTCGGAGACATCGCGGAACGCTTCTTCGTCGAAGTCCCAGTCGCAGGCCTTAACGTTCTTCAAAGTCTCGATGTCATTGTCTCCGGCAAACGGCGAAAGGCCGCTTAATCTGTACAATTATTTTTAGTTCAATTAATCTATTAATGGTATCATAATAAATGGTATATAATAGTATCATAACTAAAAGTTAATAAAGGCAAATTAATTCTAGTTAGATCGATTTCAGTCAGATTTCTTTTGAAATACAAATGTGATAAAATTTAATTTTTATAGACTTTACTAATTCTAAGAATAGAAAAGATATCTTTCTTATTCTTGTTCGATAAAGTATCTAATCTACCATTTTTTTATTTTTCTGGTAATACTGGTCAGAATATTCGTATTCCATTCAAGTAAACGAAGCATTGCTTACAAAACGTAGGCTAAGACACCACAAGCCCACATGTCCGTGTAGAAACCGACAGGTTCGCGTTCAACGATTTCAGGTGCAGCAAATTCAGCAGTGCCAGTGCTAATCTTGACTACCTCGTTAGGATCGAGCTTCGTAGCTAAGCCAAAGTCAATCAATTTGACATTGGTGCTCTTGCGTGTCTGGCACATGATATTCTCAGGTTTGATATCTAAAAATTTAATTAATTTTTCACTTTTCTCGTTTATTCAATAAGTTCACTTAATCGGGCACCAATTGAAATTTTATCCATATAAGTAGAATTGCAAAACAAAAAGTAAAATAAAAAAATACGGACAGATTTTTCTCACCTAAGTGTATGATGTTCTTTTCATGCATATGTTTCACGGCTTCGCAAATCTGTCTCATATAATTGATAACTTCTGCCTCGGACATGATGTAGCCTTCCGCTGTGATTCTCTCGAAGAGTTCACCACCGGACAAGCTGAACGAAAGGAACGAGATTGATTACCACGCTCCAACATCCTAACTCACATTCTCAAGAATTTATCCAAATATACTTACAACTCGAATATCAACACCATCTCGTCATCGTCTTCGAATGCGTCGTGGAGATTGATCAACTTCGGATGATGCAGCTGATTCATTATATCAATCTCCTTCCTAATCAGTTCCTTCTCCATCACATGAGACACAGGGATAAACTTGGCCGCGAATATGTTCCCGGTAGATTTTTCGCGACAACGATGCACCACACCGAACGCGCCAGTTCCAATCTCCTCGAGAATATCATATCTATCGTACACCGAGATGTGTTTGATCTCAACCGGCTGTGGAACATGTTTGCTATAAATGTCAAACACAAATTGATCGTAATCTCGTGGCTTCTCGTCGCTTCGTCCACGGATCTTCTTGCCAGTCTCGTCCACCTTGTACTCCTTCTGTTTGTACTCTCTCTTGATAGTTCCCTTCGTCGTGATCAACGGCGTCACTTCGCTCGGATCAGATCTTCCATAGATATTCTCAGCGCAAATACGGAAGTCGTACTGTTGTCCAGGACTGAGGCCAGTAACCGCCATAGAGCAAAATCTGGTATTGCCAACTCTGATCCAGCTGGTCATCGGATGCTCTCGCTTCTCTACGAGATAGTTAGTGATGTTGCTGCCACCGTCCCAGACCGGTGGCTTCCACGTTAGAGCCAACGAGTCGTGACCAACGTTGTCCACCTGCGGGAATCTCGGTGGATCCGGTCTGTCGCTAATTTGTATTTTGATGATCGCTGAGTCTTGACCCATGTCGTTCTCAGCGGTGATTCGGTAAGGTCCAGAATCGATACGACTGCCGTCTATGATCGTGAGTACAGCGTGCCTTTCCTTCACGTCTACGGTGTAGTGTCCTCCGGACTCGATCACCTCTCCCTCTCTGACCCAGGTGATCTTCGGTTTCGGGTAGCCGGTAAACGGAATCTTAATCACCACGTTGACACCTTTGTCGAAGAACGCGGTATCTCTGAACCTCGGCGGTACGTTCAGTTTCGGGAGCGTCTTGATCAGAAGTTCACCCTTGGTCGATTTGACTCCGCACTTGTTCACAGCGCGACAGACGTACTCGTCCGCGTCCTCTCCAAATACGTCGTTAATGATCAGCGTGTGCACATCGCCCTCCGAGTATATGTTGTACCGAGATCCACTGACGATCTCGCGAGCTCCCTTGAACCACGTGATCGTCGGCCTTGGAATGCCAACGATCTTACAGACGAACTGAGCGTTGTGGTTCTGCACGCAGCTCACCTTGTGCAGAGGTTGAATCACCTCTGGAGCTTTGGCCGCTTGAGGATCGGTGATCTTCACGGAAGTCGAGGCCTTCGACTCTGGCCCAATGCCAGCAGCGTTCTGAGCGAATACTCGGAACTCGTACTGCCTTCCTTCGATTAAGTTGCTGATATTGATCTGAGTTGGTAGACAGATGGCCACGTTCACGCGTTGCCAGGCTTGGCTACCGACCTCGCGTTTGTCGATCCAGTAGCCTTGAATCTTCGAGCCGCCATCCGATTCTGGTCTCTCCCACGACAAATTCACGAAGTCTCCGCCAACCTCGGTGACCTTTGGCGTTCCCGGAGGACCAGGGGGATCGAACGGTGCCTTAGCCTTGATAGGATTGAGTCCCTCGAGAGGAGGTCCCATTCCGTTGTCGTTCACGGCCATCACGCGGAACAGATACTCTTGTCCTTCGATCAGACCTTGTACCAAGAAGGAGCAATCCTTGCAGAACGAGGAAACTATGATCCAGTGAGTATGACTGACGTCACGACGTTCGACCATGTAATGAGTGACACGAAGGCCACCGTCGAATTTAGGTGGTCGCCAGCTGAGAGTGCACGTATGTTTGTTAATATCTGTAATGTCGAGAGGTCCGGTTGGTGGTCCAGGTAGTCCGGTGATGTACACGTTGAACGAACCGCTCACGCTACCGCTGTCGTTCGAGATCGATAGATCGTACACACCGGCGTCTTCTTTCTGAATGTCTTTGATGAAGATGATGAGGTATTCGTCGAACACGGTGTACTTGATGTGAGTGGTTTCGACGATCTTCTGACCGTCTTTCTTCAGAGTGATGTTCATCGGTTGGTCGCCGCTGTAGTAGATCTTGATCTTCGTGTTGTCGTTCTCGGCTAGATACAGATAGTCTGGCATGCGCTCGATACGAGGCGGAGAACCGATCTTTAGACGGCCAGTCGTGGTAGCTAAACCGAGTGGGTTTGAGATTTGACAGCTATAGTCGCCGTTGTCGGCGTCCATGACATCGGATATGATCAGTCTGTAGATTCCGTCGAAAGCTTCGGTGCGGAAACGACCGCCGATTGTGATCTCTCTGCCGTTCTTTAGCCACCTGGAATTTATAAAGTGGTGTTGGTTGATTTGTTTGATGTTGTGTGAGAAATGGAAATAACGTGTGATGTTATGTAGGTTGTAGGCACGTCGCAAACTAACAATAATTGTTAACAGATATTAGGACTTTACCAGTTTCGATATGAAATTGTCAATCAGTTGGAACTTTGTATCAGGTCATCCGATATGTTAATTTTCGTGTATTAAAGTATCAAAAGGAAGAAAACTCTCGATACGAACCTTGCGGTCGGCAATGGTTTTCCAACAGCCTCGCACTCGAGGACCAAAGTTTTGCCAAGTGGCACGTTCGTGCTGATCGGCAGAGGTTTGACGAATTCTGGTTTCTCGCCACCCTCGACCTCGCAGATCTTCACCGGAGTAGTGCAAGAGCTTGGCTCTGATCTTCCGGCGGCGTTCACCGCGAAGATTCGGAATTCGTAGTCTCCCCGTTCCATCAGATTCAGAACGGTGTACTCTGTATCGATGGCGTTGTACTCGTTGCACTTGGCCCAGAGTGCGCTTCCGACCTCCCGTTTCTCGATCACGTAACCGGTGATGCGGCTTCCTCCATCGGAGATCGGGGCTTCCCATTTGAGATCCACGTAGTTCCTGCCAACCTTTACGACCTGCGGCGTGCCTGGCGGTGAAGGCACGTTGAACTTGCTCTTTAGCTTGAATGGTGCCGATGGTGGGCTAGGTTTGCTGAAACCAGCTGCGTTCTTTGCGCGTATTCTAAACTCATACTCGTGTCCGCTTAATAGGTTGTAACAGATGTAGGTGGTGTCTTTGACCAGGTAGTCGTTCGCCACTCGCCATGTGGCATCGTCCGCAGGATCGCGGAATTCGATCTTGTAACCCTGAGGAGAAAGAGATCGATTGATATTTGGTTCATTGCGAATGTGATTTGCGACAGGATGGAACTAACAGATTGGTTAATACTACTAGAACTACCAAAGTAGTCGAAATGATGAATTTATAGTTTCATTAGAAACTTTATAAATATAAAACAGTGTACATATTTCTAAAGACTTAAATGATTTTTCGTGTAATTTATTATATTACAAAGCTTTTCTATCTCTTTATTGTTGTATTGTACAATGTTTCTGATGGAAATTTTGTACTTTAATCTTCGGTAGTTCTAGTGTCAATCTTCAACCCTTTCAGAAACGAATTTTTTTTTAAGTTGCAGAACAAATGTTCCTTGTATCAATGTTGAACTTCTGGTGTTTTACATTAAATTTTGAAATCATTTTTGTCAAAGATAAATGACATTTGGCTAACGCGAGAACTGAACAGAATGAGTTAGAACAAGTAGTTGGCAATTTTTTACAGAAATTTTGTAGATTTAAAATAGTGCATTTTTAAAGATTTGACTGTGATTTAGTGGGTTTAGTAGACTCTGTATTTATTACAATATAGTTCCATTTCTTTTATAAAGCTATAAAAGTAAATAAAAAGTAGCTAATTGTTGCTTTATTACTTTAGAAGTTCTATACGTAATAACATTGATATGCATACTTGAATACGAGATCCACCATCGGACATCGGTCGGGTCCATACCACAGTCGCGTTCGAAGTATCCCAATCGATAACACGTGGTTGCCCAGGTGCGTCGGGCACCGTGAATGGGAATTTCGCGGTAATCGGTTCATCGGCTTGCAAGGGTTCTGATACCCCATACTGATTCTCCGCACGAACACGGAAGTTGTATGTACGATTAGGTTCAAGACCGATCACGTCGTAGTGAGTGTTTCTTACGAAACTGCTGAGTTTCACCCAATACTGAAATCATTCAACGTATCGTTTAATAATTATCAATTTTTAAAAAAATGTATATCTCTAGAGGGAAAAGAGAGAAAAGAAGAGAAAATTATTGGAAGTTGACATTATTTGGTATGTTATTTGATAATTGCTAATTTTAAAAAATTATTTAATAGCATTACTTGCTAAGAAATTAATTGATAATTTTAAAAAAGGAGGAGACCGAAAGAGGAATATATATATATATATAATTTTTAATTTACTAGCTATTAATTTTTGGAAAAATTTTTATTTCTTTATATATATATATATACTTTTTTTAATACATATATGTATATAGAAAGAAATAGTATATATATATATAGAAATAAAAATTTTTCCAAAAATTAATAGCTAGTAAATTAAAAATAATATATATATATTCCTCTTTCGTTCTCCTCCTTTTTTAAAATTAGCAATTAATTTCTTAGCAAGTAATGCTATTAAATAATTTTTTAAAGTTAGCAATTTATTATATATAATATAATAAATATTTTTTTACATAATATATAAAGAAAGAAAGTACTTACGCCAGCTGGATCCAATTTTTCAACGACGTAGTTTGTAACGGGTGAACCACCATCATCTAACGGAGGTTTCCAAGACAACGTACAAGTTTCAGGAGTGATATCAGAAATGTCAAGTGGTCCTTGTGGTGGAGATGGTTTATCTATGAACATAATTATTCGTCAGTTAATCATTTCTCGATTGGTAAGCATACTGCTTAAATTCAAAATAAATAAAGGAAAGTACAATTGTACTGTACACATTTTTTGTTTATCTCATTCAGTATAACCACACATTTCGGACGACCAATTTCGATTCTATACTACTAGTTTAATATGTATTCAGTACAGTCAAACTGTCTACAGTCTCACGTCTATAGAATTTTTCTTGATTGAACTTTTGCTTGATACTATAAAAATGTTGATGCCATAAAAATCGTATATGATAACGATTCTTTAATTTTTCTCAACAATAAATGTAATTGTGTAATTTTAAACAAATGCTTACCGACGACGAGAACCCTGCACGAAGCAGAATCTGTGCCAACGGTGTTCGTAAGATAGATTGTGTATGTTCCTGTATCAGATCTCTTGGCCTTCTTGTTGATGAACTGCGAGGCAATATCGGTTGTGTCGAATTTGATTCTATCGCCTGTAAGGACTTCCTCGCCGTTGATGGACCAACTTGGTCTTGGTTTTGGATTCGCATTGAAAGGAACGGTTATCGTGAATGGTTCTCCGGCAATCACCGTCATGTCACGGATGCTGAGGTCAGACGTGATCTTTGGTGGGACTGAAACGAATCCGAGTAAAATCACAATTACAATTTTTGTACATTGGTATTACAATAATTGTACATTCTCGCTTAAAATTCATTTTTCAAAATTATTCTCCTTTATCTACAAATAAATTATACTTCAACAAATCGCTCTGAATACTTACATGGTGCTGCACTGGCTCTGATCACATCGGAGTTGGAACTCCATGGTCCTTTTCCAGCTGCATTTTCTGCCGCTACGCGGAACTCGTAGTCATAATTCTCTATCAGACCAGTCACTCTGTAAAAGTTCAAATGCATCAATCCATGTGTTTCAATTTTTATTAAATGTTTTAATTATTCATAAATACTCATAATGATGTAAGCTTAATCAATCAAAGATATTAAACAAGAATTACCTGTAAGTAGTGTCATGAACGAGAGATGGAGTAGCTTTTGTCCATTTGTCTTCGCTCAATAGTCGTTTCTCAACAGTGTATCCAAGGATAGGTGAACCTCCATCATGTCGAGGCTTGGTCCAAGTAATGGTAATGCTATCCTCCGACGTTTCAACGCTTCTTGGAGTTCCAGGTGCTCCAGGTGGATCGAATGGATGTCTAGCCTTGATCGGATCTATCGTAGTTACAGGATCCGAAGTACCGTATTGGTTTTCAGCCATCACTCGGAATTCGTATACGCTTCCGACTGTTAGATTTCTTACTCGGCAGAATGGTGTCGTCACATAGCTGCTCACCTGTTATTAAAGAAAATAAGAAGTTAATACTTAAGAGGAGATTTCTTAAGGAAGGAAGGAACACATTGAGTTTGGACTTTTTAATTTTATTTATATTACATAATTTCTATATGATCTTACATCACACATTTATATTTTTTTGTATTAATATTTATACATACTTTTTTTAAAAATATGGATTTTTATGCGATTAATAGAGTTATTAAAATTTAAAAGTAAGATCTTACGGTCAATTTCAACAATTTCCACTTTAAAAGATGATGAATATTGTTAAAAAAGACAGATATAGAAAAAATTTTTAAATTTCTTTAGGAGCAAATCTTGTCCTAAAACTAAGAAGTAATGTTTTAAACTACAAACCTTAGACCACGATCCCTTTGGTTCTCGTCTCTCAACGACATAGTTCGTGATATCTGCGCCTCCATTGTCTTTTGGTGGGTTCCAGAACAGTGTAAGAGCATCTCCGCCAAATTCATCAGCATGTAGATTTTGAGGTGGATATGGACGATCTAGCACCTTAACGTTCACGGTGGCGGTGTCGAAACCGGAAGAATTGCGCAACTGGAGACGATACTGTCCACCGTCCGAACGTTTTGCATTCTTTACCACAAGACTGTGGAAAAAATTATTTGTTCCTTAATACAGTGTATTTTAATTATCAGTAATGATTCTAATGATATAGTTGCATATTATTACTATTACTTTTATATTTAAATACGTTTCTTTAATTCTTAAATATCGAAATTAGGATCTTGGGTGGAATATATATTTTTAAACTAACAACAGTGTAAGTAATAATATTAATATTAATAATAAGTAATCTACTTACAACATTCATTTTTACTGCCATTGCCATTATTAAATGATGCAATTATAAATGATATAGTATTTTATAATTTTACAAATTATTATTATTTTTAATTCTTATAACTACACTGCAGATTTTTATTGAAAATTCATATTTTTATGTATCACGTGCATCTTTGCACTTTCCAATGCATTTGTAGGAAATTTTAAAGTGCAACTATGAATTTGCATAAAGATCCGCAGTTTAATTGTTACACTTCAATACTTGGCAATCATACCTGGCATAGTCGTCACCCAATTGTTGATGTACACGTGAATCAGTCTCATCCTTGACAACATCGTTAGCATACCACGTGGCAACGGGTTTGGGGAAACCAATATAAGGCACGTGAATGGAGAAGTCTTCACCAGCACGAACGGTGATGTCACGAACTCCTCCGAGATCCATGACAGGTTTGTTCGGTTGTTCCTCGATAACGATCGGATTACTTGGTTTACTTGGATCGCTTCTTCCGACATCATTCACTGCGATCACTCTGAACAGGTATTCTTCTCCTTCGTTGAGTTTTGGTACTGTATACACGTTGGTTGGTATTGGAGCACCGTTTACATCGTCCCATTCGTCCTGGCCTCTTTGCTTTATTTGGACGAAATAGCCTCTGATCTTAGCACCACCGTCGCTGCGTGGTGGTCGCCAGCTTAGTGTGACAGAATCTTTCGTTATTCTGTCTGGTTTCGGTGGGTCGGGGGCATCAGGACGCACTGAAAATAGAATGATTGATTATTTCGAATAGTTCTTTTGATAATTCATTAAAATGTTAAGAGGATAAAATTAGCGAAGATAAAATTAGAGAAAAGAGTGTAAGAATATAAAATATTAGTTTTCATTATAGTAGACAGTATAATTTTTGTGCTATTACTATGAAAATTTACATGTGAACATATTACGTATGAACAGGAAATAGCTTTATAATAAATTGTAAATTATATTTTAATACTAAATTATATTTTATATTAATTATATTTATATTTTTATATTTTATATTTTATATTTTATATTAATATATTTATATTAATATTATTATATTTAATATAATTATATTTTATATTAATTATATTTTAATATTTTTATATTATAATATTATTGAATATAAAACATAAGAGCTTCATAAAATTGAAGATTTAAAATATATTGTGTTCTTAATTTTAATGCAATGACAAAATGCAAAATAATGCGTTGGTAGCAATATTAGACCATCTCATATTATGTTCCATTGTACTTACAACGCTGATGTCCAGCAGTGATAGGCTCAGTTGGTTTACTGGGTTTACTAGATCCAGCTTCGTTAACAGCAATGACTCTGAATTCATATTTAGATCCTTCGTGAAGATCTTGCACCGTGAATGTTGTATTCGGAGTCGGATAATTGTTGACTTTGAGCCATTCGCCACCGCGTTCTCGTCTTTCAACGTAATATCCTATAAACAATCAATGAATCGATATAATTCAAATATTTGATTATTATTTTCAGTAGAACAAAATTTAATTAGAAGAGCTTTATCTTTTATTTAGAGAACAAAAGAAAGAAAATCTATATGCTATTCACAGACTGATTCACAAACAACGCTCTTCTTGTTGGTTGGAAAAAAATGTAAGAGGAAGAAGATGAGAAGCCGATCATATTCTTTTCTTCGCATTTTGCAGTTGCACTATTTCTTTAAATATTTTCCTTGCATCATATAAATAAAATATTTATTTATTGCAATATTATTCATTACTTCTTTTAAAATTTTTAACATCCTTCAATTTTTTATCAATTCGTAAAATTCATATACTTATGAAAAAAAAGAAGAAAGCAATAGGTCTCACCAGTAATAGGTTTGCCACCAGTATTAAGCGGTGCATTCCAGAAAAGGCTGCAACTATTGGGAGTGTATCCAAGGATTTCGGGTTGACTAGGTGCATCTGGTGGATCGTATGGACTCTTGGCGATAACTGGTTTGCCTTCCAATGGTTCAGACACACCATACATATTTTCAGCTCGTACTCTGAATACGTATTTCTTGCCCTCGCTGAGACCTTTGGCGGTGTAGCTCGTTCTTGGACAGTATCCTGGTGTTTGACGCCAGTTATCAACTCCGAACTCTGATACTTCGACGATGTAGTTGGTGATGTCGGATCCACCATCGTCCAGAGGTTTATTCCAAGATAAGGATACAGAATCTTGCGTGGTACCAGTGTATTGTAAGGGACCTTGAGGTGGACCTGGCCTATCGACCACGGTAACTTCGATGTCTGCTGAGTCCTTTCCATGCTCGTTCGTCGCTGTGACTGTGTAAATACCGCCATCTTCTCGAACGGACTTTTCGACCAACAAGTTCGTGCGGTCGCTCTTGGTTTCGGTCTGAAAATTATTCAGAAGTTAACAAAAGTTAAATTAATCGTCGATATTTATTCATTGTAACAATAATATTTATTACTGTTTTGGTGAAGAATTAAAACTGTATTTTATATGTAAATTAATCCTTAGATTTTGGAGTCACAGATAACTATATTAGTAATTTATATTATATTATAAAAATTTAAGATATTTAACTTTATTTTATATTTTTTCTGATACATATTAGTAATATTAGTATATTAGTATATTATAAATACTATTATATATTATAAATATATTGTAAATATTATTATATATTAGTATTAATAGTATATAATAAATATTAGTAATAAAACTAAATTAAATTACATAATATAAAAGTCTAAAGCAAATAAAAAATTTTTGATAAAATATTCTATTTCCTGCCCCTCGATAAATATTGTGCAAAACTATGTTCAAATAAAGATCTTCACAGATAAAAAAAATAAAGGTCCCATTCCATTGCAAAATTAATTTTTACGTTATACACGACATTCGTATATAATAGACCTAGATATCAAAGTTTGCTTACCGATATTCGAAGAGTTTCGAAAAGGGGCTTCGCATTCTTGGTCCATTCGACAGTGGGGGTTGGCGCGCCGGACAATGGAATGTTAACATTGATCGGTTCTCCGGCGCGAACCTTGATCTTGCGTCCAATCAGCGCGTCCAGGTTCAATTTCGGTTTCTCTTTCATTGGTTTCGCGATAAATACAGCGGACGTGTCGCTAGGTTTGCCCGAGCCAGCTGCATTTATTGCAGTGACCCGGTATTCGTATTGGTGTCCCTCGGTTACGTGATCGTCGTAATATTCGGTATTTTTCACTGGTTCTTTAGTTAACTTCAACCAGCGACCAGTTGCACGATCGCGTCGTTCCACGTCGTAACCGATGATCTTTGATCCACCGTTGCTGATTGGCGCTGCCCATTTGATCTTGATGTGGTCTTTGTCCGCGTCGACGCATTCTGGTTTACCAGGTTGTCCAGGTGCAACTGAATGAAACAGAGACATATTAGTTTGACTTTAATCAAATAAATTAATATTCGAAGACATCTAGTATCTTTTATTTAATTTATAATACAATATAAGCAGACTGATAGTTTATAAAATATGTATAGCTATCTCGCATCAAATTAACTTGTATCTTAAGCCTCAAGCTTGAGAATTCCAGATACATATGTAACTTTCAAGTTATATGATATAAAAGAGGGTAAATAGTATAGAATTCCCAAAGCTTTTAATATACATACTATGTAGCTTAATGTATTTCAGTTGTCAATTACTTTCAATACTTCTTTATAGAAAATATTTTTGGCGTTGTTAAATTAGTAAAAATAGAATAAAAATAGAATAGAAATTGTAGTAATATATATAAAAATATAAATATAAAATGTAAAATTTTAATTGACCTATAACTAATAGATATTTATTATATGGTTTGCATTATAGATATTTGAAGATAAAGAAAAAATTTACCGAATTGGTTCTTAGCGACGATCGAGTGATCGGTAGTTAGAGGATCCGAACGTCCTTGAAGGTTCTCCGCGCTTACCCTAAACTCATATGTTGTACCTTCGAGTAATCTTGGTACTGTGGCGTGGGTATATTTCGGATTCACGTGTGTTACAGCTGGAACCCAACCGCCACCGTGGGTCAAATCACGTTTCTCGATTACGTATCCACTAAAAAGAATAGTAAAAATTGTTAAACTATTACCATTATCTTATTTCATAATGTAATATAAAATTAATAATATTTTTTTGCACTTTTTGCAAAATAAGGAAAATTTAAAATACTTAAAATTTTATTATATACAAATCTTAATAGTAACTCTTGAGAAATATATGTACATTCCCAGAAAATATTCTATAGAAATTTGAAATCTGTTTTTTTTTTTTTAAAGCTCAAATCATGTACTTATAATCTATGTTAATTACTTACGTGATCTCACTACCACCATTATCTTTAGGTTGTTTCCATGACAAGGTGACCGATTGACTTGTGATCTCTTCGTATTGCAGAGGACCTTCCGGTGGGCTGGGTCTGTCGAGAACGATAACTTGGAAGCTACCTTCGTCTATTCCGCTACTGTTCTTTAGTAGCAAGTGATACAATCCGGAATCAGATCTTTGAGCGTTAACGGTGTGAACAATAGTGTGATAACCAATTGAGGTAACAGTTGTTCTATTCGTGGTCTCCAATTCTTTACTTCCAACAGTCCAGGTGACTTCTGGAGTCGGTTCACCGACAAAGTCGATATCGACGTGGAAGATGAGGCCAGCCTTGACTCGAATGTCTTGCAAAGGCGTTTTGATCTTCGGAGCAACTGAAATATTAAATTGTTATTGATAAAACGTTTGGATAGTTTATAATAATGGTACTAATTAGAAAAATGATAAGTAGATAGTGGATATTTATGCATATTCATGCATAATTTACGTTTTTATGAGTATGGATAATTTTCATCTTTTACATTTTTACGTTTCCTATTTTTCTGATATTTTAACAAGTACTTATGGCATTTTATATGCCTTTTTATGTGTAAAGTGGCGAGTGTGTAAATAAGGAAATGCTTAATTTTATTACGAAAAGTACCATTTCTATTTTTATCTCATAAAATATAACATTTTTAAATATTTATATTTGAACATTTATATTAAAATATTTAAATTCTGAAACATTAACCATAAATAAATAGTCTTTAAATGTTATTTCGTTTAATTAAGTCCAATGTGGCGTATAAACTTTTTTTATTTGTATATTTGCTACGTTTTGGCAAATTTCTCATAAATAAAAATTAAAATGGAATTATACTCACGATAACGAGGTTTGGCAGTGATGAGGTCGCTTGGCTCCGATGGCTCTGATTGTCCAGCAGCATTAACAGCTATTACACGGAATTCGTACTCTTGTCCCTCCGTTAAATCAGGCACGGTTGTACTTGTCTGATTTGGAGGAACGTGAATCGCGTTGACCCAGTATGGGCTACCTTTTTCTTTCTTCTGAACAATGTATTCCGTAATGGGAGAACCACCATCGCTTGCTGGCTCTGGCCATTGCAGGTCGACGTGATCTTTGTCCCAGTCTGTGATCTGTGGTCTTCCAGGAGCATCGGGTTCGTCTAAAAATATTAAAATAATTTTAATATTATATATAAATATGCGAAATATAAATATATATAAAAATTAATACTAACCGAACAAATTCTTGGCGACAATACTCTTTGATGCTTCGAGCGGCTCGGATTCTCCGATGCTGTTTACAGCTTTCACACGGAACAGATATTCCTTGCGATGCGTCAATCGTGCTACCTCGTGACTCAATATCGTGCTCATACCAGCATCGGACCAAGTACCTCGAGACAAATCCATCTTTTCGATAATATAATGCAATATAGGACTGCCACCATCGTCCAGTGGATGACCCCATGTCAAGTGGCAACCTTCCTTGGTGATCTTGCTGATGTCGAGTGGTTTCTGTGGTGGTGATGGTCTGTCGAGGACGGTGACTCTGGCGCTTGAACTGAAACATTTTATTTCGTTATATTGTTTGACCAATTTTCAGATAATCGGGACAATATTTATAAAAATATAAAAATTACCTGAACTTTCCGTGCTCGTTCTGCAATGTTAAAGCATAACGACCAGTGTCAGAGCGGACGGAGAATGGAATTTCAAAGGTGGTTTCAGTGTGAGTAGTGAACATTTCATGGCGAGAATCGGCCATGATCACGTCTCCGTCTAAAGTCCATGTAGCTATAGGTTTAGGCGATGCTTGGATAGGAATGATATAGCTGATCTTTTGTCCAGCTCGAACAACCATGTCGCTCAATGCATGTGGATCGAAAGATGGAGCAACTGCAAGAAAAATGATCATACATATACATACTTGATCTTAAGTGTCTTCTATTTAAAAATTAAATTTGGAAAACAAATAGTAAAATTTAATAAGATTGAATTAAAAATTTGAAAATGCAAAGTAAACTTTGAAATTTTTTATTTAAATATTGAATAAAAGACAAATTGAAAAATCTAGTACAATTGAATTTGATCGCTTAAATAAAGTCGAGTATATTGTTATTATTTAAAAATTGAACTCAAAAAAATCTAATAATGATAAATTTGATGACTTAAACAAACTTAAGCTCAAAAATATAAAACAAAATTAAGAAAAAAAGACAGAAATATTGGTTACTTACGCCGTCGTGGTTTCGCCACGATAGGAGATGAAGCTTCAGATGGTTCTCCAGGACCAGCTTTATTAACAGCAATGACTCTAAACTCATACTCTTGACCTTCGACCAAATCCGGTATCCTGGCGTTAGTTTTAGCTCCATCGACCTCCAAAGCTTTCTCCCACGAACCGAAACGAGGTTTCTTCTCAATAATATATCCAGTGATAGGTGATCCACCGTCTTTCTTCGGTGGTGTCCATTCCAAGTCCACGAAATCCTTATCCCAATCAGTGGCAACAGGTGCTCCAGGTTTGTCAGGCTTATCGTACGGGTCCTTCGCGGTGATAGTATCTATACCAACGAGTGGCAACGATTCTCCTTGTTTGTTCACAGCACGTACACGGAACTGATAATCGTGGCCTTCGATCAAGTGATCCACCTGCGCAGAAGTGGAAGAAGCCTCTGCTACAGGCACCCATCTCATGTTTTCTGTGTCCATCTTCTCGACTTGGTAATATAGAATTTCTGAGCCACCGTCGTCCTTTGGTGGGCGCCATTTCAGATTGCAACCGTTCTTTGTCACGTTGTCGATCTTCAGAGGTCCTTCTGGTGGCGCCGGAATGTCCAGGACGTTTACATTTAGGGTAGCACTGTCTCTGCCGTTGATGTTCTTTGCTTCGAGAGTGTAGACACCAGCATCGGAACGTTTTGCCTCGATCACACGGACTTTGGTGTTGTAGTCTTCGTTTATGATCTTGATACGATCGTTTGCTATGAGTACTGTTCCTTTTAGCGACCATTGTTTAGTTGGTGGCGGTTCACCGATAACAGGAACGTCGAAGTCGAAGAAGCCACCGGCCTTCACTTTCACATCCAGCATGTACTTTCTGTCGATCTTTGGTGGAACTGGAAATGAACATTCATACGCGAATGAGTATGAAACGTAGAGTAAAGTAAGAAACGTTTTTTAACGTACAAATACAATATAATATAATATATACAATATAATATAATATAATATATACAATATAATATAATATAAATTACTAATATTATGTTACATTATATGTAATATAATGTAACGTACATAATAATATAATTTATTAAATTATAGTTCTTTACATAGTACGTAAAGGACATCTATTCTTATTCATCTTCTAGATTTTATAATATAAAATGTACAATAAATATTATTAATTATTAGATATTTATAATATGCATTATATTTAATAAATTATATTATCATACGCATTAATACTGTATATATTCTAATATGTATTATTACTATGCATAATAATACATAATTTCATACGAAGGTATGAATGCATAACACATTTGCGTGTACTGTATACGTGTGTTCATGCGTACGTATAACGATATGTTATTAATGTGTAATGATATGACATAAACGGAAAAAATAAAGAGATAATTACGATTCTTAGGTCGAGCCAAGTGAGATTTAGAAGCGTCAGAAGGTTCACCGGGTCCAGCCTTGTTAACAGCTCTAACACGGAATTCGTAATGCGTGCCCTCCACGAGATCGGGCACCTTTCCACGATTCACGTCACCCTCGACTTCTGCACATTTCTCCCAGGTAGGACTATACTTGTCTCGTTTCTCTATGATGTAACCAGTAATGGGTGAACCACCATCTTCTTGTGGACGATCCCATTGAAGTTCGACAAAGTCCGAGTCGTAATCGGAGATAGTCGGCGTGCCAGGTTTTCCTGGTTCGTCTAAAGATAATAATCAAATCGTCAGGTTCTATGTAAATTCATATTTTTATGAATGCAAGTGAAGAAATGAGATTTAAACAGAAATTTATTTTATTTAATAAAAATTATAACAAAAATTTGAATATTCTATATAGTTTTGAATATTATATACTTATCTATACAAAAATTTTGAATATTACATAATTATCTAAATTAAAATTTTGAACATTGCGTAATTATTTATGTAATTCATCTAAATAGAAATTTGATTCTTGATGAGAATTTTGTTTTGAATATTTTATATATTATTGAATATTATATAAATTGCATGTATCTTTGAATTTTCGATTCTACTTTACATTATTTAGTTCATCGTTTTTGAAATCTATTATTTTAATAACATCCATTTCAATAACGATATATATCACAAATGAAAATTCACTCACCAAATGGATTCTTCGCCTCGATGCTCTGCGCCGCTGTGAGCGGCTCCGATTTCCCTTGCTTATTCACCGCGCGAACTCTGAACTTGTACTTGTGCCCTGGCGTAAGTCCTTCCACATTCAACGAAGTCTCTGGTCCATCGGTCTCTCCTGCAGGCACCCAACGACCAGTCGTTTCATCCATTTTCTCAACGACATACTTATCGATTGGTTGGCCACCATCGTCCTCCGGTGGTTTCCAAGACAATTTACATCCTTCTGCGTGCACGTCAGACGCTCTCAGTGGTCCCTGTGGCGGGCTCGGTATATCCAAAACTGTCACCTTCACAAACTCCTCGTCCATGCCGTTTATATTCTCAGCAATGATCTGATACTTTCCAGACTCTGCTCTGCTAGCCATTTTCACGTGGAGACTCGTATTGTAATCCACGTGTTTCACTTTTATACGCTCGGTGGGTCGAACCTCGCGTTTGGCTAACATCCATCTCGTTACTGGAGGAGGCTCGCCCGTAACCTTCACGTCAAAGCCGAAGTTCTGACCAGCTTTGATTCTGACCTCCACCAGATTTGTACGATCGATTTTCGGTGGTAGGTTTCGTGGCTTGGCAATGATCGTTGGCGTTGGATCAGAAGGTTCGCCAGGGCCAGCTTTGTTTACGGCTCGCACGCGGAACTCGTACGGTTGGCCTTCTATTAAGTCGGGAACAGTGGCAGATGTCTCGTCCGCTGGTACTTCTAAGGCCTTCTCCCATTCGCCGTATTTATCTTTCTTCTCAATTATGTAGCCAGTAATTGGCGAACCGCCGTCGTTCGCTGGCGGTATCCACGTAAGATCAACGTGGTCCTTGTCCCAGTCGGTGACACGGAGATCGCCTGGTTTGTCTGGCTCGTCTACGGTTTAGAAATGATAAGTTCAAGATGAAATTTGATGTTATGAATTTAAATTAATAACTACGAGAAGAGTTTGTGATTGCATTAATATTACATAGCTTATCCGACTCATTCGAAGTTTAGGAATGATAAATATAATTAAAAATGAAATTAGAAATTGGAAATGTTTTTTTTACGTGGCTTTAATTATATTAATATTAGTTTATCTGATTCATTTGAAGTTTAAAGATTTTGGAATAACAAATACAATTAAGAATAGAGTTTAATTTGGTAAAATCAGTATTCAATTTAATAAGTATAATTATAAATAAATTAAAATATAATGTTGAGTAAATATTCAATTTTCGTTTGCATTTACTTACCGTATGGGTTCTTAGCTAGAATTGCTTGTTCAGCTTCCAGAGGTTTAGATTCACCCTCGGCGTTTACAGCGCTAACTCGGAATAGATATTCTTTGCCTGGTGTCAATCCACTTACTTCCAAAGCTGTTAAGACAAATGAAAATAAATTTCTCTTTTTATAACTTGACAATTGATCAGAAAATGTAAATTAATCAAAATTAAAAATCAAGATCGAAATAAAAATGAATATATCAAATTCGAACGTCAAGAAAACTGATTGTCTTACGATTTAATTTTTAGAATCATATCAATTATATATATTATTGTAAATAATCATTACACATATAACTACAATTATTATTATACACTAATATAGAGAAATTATTAAATATTATATATATATAATATTTAATAATTTAGAAATATAATTATATATAATTATAATTTAATAATTTAGAATATATATAATATTTAATAATTTAATATTTAATAATTTAGAAATATAATTATATATAATTATAATTTAATAATTTAGAATATATATAATATTTAATAATTTAGAAAAGAAATTTCTCTTTCTATAGCTTGTTTATATATATATATTATTATTATTATTATTATTATTATTATTATTATTATTATTATTATGGATAGTTGTATCACAGAACTTACCAGGTTCGGTAGATCGTCCGCAAGGTACCCAGCATCCAGTCTCCGGGTCCATTTTGTCCACTTGGTAATATTCGATAGGCGTACCGCCATCGTCCTTCGGTCTTTTCCATTTCAGCTTGCATCCTTCTTTGTGCACGTCCGATACCTGAAGCGGACCTTCAGGTGGCATTGGCTTGTCGGTAACCGTGACTTGTACGGTGACAGAATCTCTTCCAGAAGAATTAATGGCCGTGACAGTATAATCACCGCTGTCGTCCCGTGACACCGGACGTATGCTGAATTTCGTGCTGTAATCGGAATTGTCGATCTGCACCTTTCTGTCGGAATGCAGAGGAATAGCGCCGTAACGCCAGTCGATGTGCGGTGGTGGTTCGCCGATCACATTAGCGTCGAATCTCAATAGCGAACCAGCCGACAGTGTAACATCACGGAGATTGCGCCGATCGATCTTGGGTGCCACTGTCGAAGTGAAATTTATGTAAGCTAGTGTTGGATCAAGTGCCAAAAATTGGTATTTATAAAGTGTTGGGTGTGATATCGTTAACGATATCTATCCATGAGCTATGTATGGCATTAGTAGTTTGCAACGAGGGTGCTGCTTCTTTTGTCTTCAGGGATAGAACGCGGTGTTAAATAAATTGGACGGACGCCATGATCATTGAAACATAAATTCGTTTCGGCTTGATTAAATCATTAATAGACTGGAATTAATAACAGAATATACTTACGATAACGTGGTTTGGCGGTGAATGTTTTGCTGGTATCGCTAGGCTCTGATTGTCCAGCTTTGTTCACAGCTATCACGCGGAACAGGTAGTCGTTGCCCTCGATGAGTCCATGAACAAGACCTTTCGTGGTTGGTACTTCGATTTCCAAAGCCTTTTCCCACATTGTGCTGTATTTGTCTTTCTTCTCGATGATGTATCCGGTGATAGGTGATCCACCATCGCTGACTGGTTCTTTCCAAGTAAGCTCAACCTGGTTGGCGGTCCAATCAACTGGTTCTGGTGCACCAGGAGGACTTGGTACGGCTGAAAGAATTTGTTTGATAAAATTTTAATATAATAAAATTGTTTTGTCGGAATATGCTGATATATTGTAGAAGCTGACGTTCTATTCTATAATTATATAGTTCTTTTGTTATTATAAAATGTTCGTTACACCTTTCTAAATTATGAAGATATATCATAATAGAGAATAAAATACTATTACATTAATAAAAATTATAAATGGAGAATAATTTGCTATGAATCTAAAGAATTTAAAAAGAATGAAATATGTGAGTGAATCTAAATTGTTGAATGCTTGACTTATACTACTGCCGGCATACTTATGATGAATACAACTGTAATTCTAAAATATTATGAAAATATGTATCTAAAATTTATTAAATCATTATCATTAAGATATTAGATATCCTATGGATATGTCATATGTAAATTTATTAATTGGATAAAATTATTAAAATCTAATACTTGCACTTACTGAATGGATCTTTGGCCACGATGGAGCTGAATGTCTCCAATGGTTCCGATTCTCCTTCTTTGTTAAGCGCCTTTACTCTGAACTTGTACTCGTGTCCAGGTGTCAGTCCTTCTACCTTCATTTCCGGTCCTGTCGTCTTACCAACTGGTAACCAAACACCAGTATCTGGATCAAATTTCTCCACGAGGTATCCATCGATCGGTTCTCCACCGTCGTCCTTTGGTTTCTTCCATTTGAGGGTGCATCCTTCTGCGTGAATATCGGATACTTCGAGTGGTCCTTCGGGTTTTCCAGGTTTAGCTGCGAAAGAATTATTGGAATAAATGTATTGAGTGTTTAAAATTTATATTATTTTGGATAAAATTGGAGTTTTTAAATATTATAACTGAGCCAAATTATGTAGAGATCTATCAATCCTCAAAATGACAAAATTTTAATTAAACATAATAAGGATCTTATAATTTTGTGATTTTTATTTTGCAAAATAAATCACTTTGTCTTTTACAACTAATTTTTTCCACAAACTTAATAATAAAAACTACTATGTATATATTATAATAATTTATAATTTACTCGTATAAAATTAAATGGAAAAAACAATTACTCGTATTGTTATTTGATAAGTAATAATGAAACATTTGACTAAACAATAAATAGACAATAAATTATTTTAAACAATAAAATGAATGAATACTTACAGACAACTGTGACTTCCACTTCTGCTGTGTCAGATCCATACTGATTGATAGCCGTGATTTTATAAATACCAGTGTCCTTTCGTTCGGGTTTGTCATTAAAGAACTTGCTATTATATGGAACGTTCTGTATCCTACGGAACGTTGTTTGTTGAATACTCTTGTTATTAAGAAGCCATGTAACATCTGGTGGTGGTTCTCCGATGATTTTGACATCAAAGTGGAACGCTTCGTTCTCGCGTACCGTGATGTCGCGCAAGTTCTTCCTGTCGATCTTAGGTGCAACTGTTAAAAAAAGAATTAGTAGCGACGTTAAAAAAAAAAAACTGTAAATGAAGACTATCATACAGAGTGTATTATACATTGACGATTTTTCTTTTAATATAGTTTTCATGTGGAATTATCAGTGTGGTTTGTATGTTACCTAATTGATGAAGACAATGTATAAATACAGAAAAATGTCTCTTACGTCGTCGACTTTTCGCTGTAATCGGTTTGCTGGTTTCGGATGGTTCACCAGGTCCAGCAATGTTAACTGCTTTCACACGGAACTCGTACTCGACACCTTCGTCGAGATTATCGACGCGTCCTTTGCACTCAGGTCCGGTTTCACAAGCCTTTATCCATCGTGGACTGTCTTTCTCGCGTTTCTCAATTATGTACCCAGTGATTGGAGATCCACCATCGTTTAAGGGTGGAGTCCATCTTAGGTCTATGTGATCCTTGTCCCAATCGGCTGCCTCTGGTCGACCAGGAGGACCAGGTTCGTCTGTAAAATGAACATAGAATATTATCTTTTGTTTTTCTTCTTTCAAAATTTTCAGAATATTATGATACACGAATAATATTTGAAACAATTCAAACTTCGTGACAATGAGAAGTATTTTTCTATTCCTGAAATAAAAATTTAAATGCATATCAAAAAAGAACACTGACATTAAAATAAATAATAAATTGAATGTTAAATGTAATTTATATGTTTAGCTATATAACATACTTTTCATTTTATACATGGAAATATGTAAATGAATATATAAATTGAAAAATATAAATAAATATATAGATATACATAAATGGACTATATATGGAACTATATAAATAATTAATTGGGAGCATATAAGTGAAAATACATAAATTTAACATTAAGCGATTAATTAATACAATATTATAAATCAATAAAAATTTAAATACTAACCAAATGGATTCTTGGCAACGATTCCATGGTCAGTTTCCAGAGGTTCCGACTCGCCTTCAGAGTTCACAGCAGAAACTCGGAACTTGTATTCCTGACCAGGTGTCAAATTCTCCACCACCATAGTAGGCTCTTTCGTACGTCCCACTGGTATCCACCTTCCTGTTTCAGTATCCATTTTCTCAACTACATAATGATCCAACGGTGTACCACCATCATCCAAAGGTGGATTCCATTTCAGCGTGCATCCTTCTTTATGCACGTCAGACACTTTTAGAGGACCCTCTGGTTTTCCAGGCTTATCCAAGACTATAATTTCTATCGAGGCTTCGTCTTTTCCAGAGCTATTCTCTGCTTTCAACGTTAACGTGCCAGAATGAGATCTGCTAGCTGACGATATCAAATATTTGGTTCTGTAATCTTCTACCTCGACATTCAACACGCCACCAGGTTCTTGTTTGACTTTGTTAAGATACCACGTCTTCGTTGGAGGTGGTTCACCTGTAACTTTCACGTCTAATCGAATGTGAGTGCCAGCTTTGATTGTTAGGTCCTTCAAGTTTGTACGATCGATCTTTGGTGCTGCGTAACGATCCTTGGCGACTAGATTGTCGCTTGGTTCGCTGGGTTTGCTCTGACCACCTTTGTTCACGGCTTTCACACGGAATTGATATTTCTGACCTTCGATGAGGCCTTCGACTCTGCCTTCTGTTTTGTCTCCAGGAACTTCGGCAGCTTTCTGCCATTTTCCGTACTGATCTTTCTTTTCGATTATGTACTTCTCGATCGGCGCTCCACCGTCTTTCTTCGGCGCTTTCCATTTTAGATCGACGTGCTGCTTGGACCAGTCTTTCAGATCTGGCTTGCCTGGAGCGTCTGGCTCGGCTATGATAAAATAGAAAAATTGTGGAAATTGTCAGAGAAAGTAAAAATGTTGTTTGTAGTGGTTCTTAACCACTATACTAATTTTAGTTTTGATAGTATGTATTTATTTAGAAGAGTGAGGATTTTTTTAACACAAATTAAAATAATATGCATCTACTTACTATAAGGATTCTTGGCAGTGGTTGGAATCAGTGTCTCCAATGGTTCGGATTCACCTTCGGAATTGACAGCTTTCACCCGGAACATATAATCCTTGCCTTCGTTGAGGCCAGTGATATCTGCCTCTGGAGTTTTGCTCGTGGCGCAAGGTACCCATCTTCCGGTATCAACGTCCATCCTCTCAATGACATAATGATCGACTGGCTCGCCACCATCGTCGTCCGGTTTCTCCCATTTCAATTTACATCCCTCTGCTGTCACGTTTGACACATCGAGTGGTCCTTTTGGTTTGCCAGGTTTGCTCAATACCTAGAGCAAATAATAATTTATCGTTTGTTCTTCTTCTTTTATAAATATTCGTTATAATATTTAATGAGCGAATGAAATCCTTGTGTTTATAAAAATTACATTTATAACAACTTATAACAACTGCAGAACTTTTCGAAACGACACAGTGATAATAAATTAAGTAACGTAAAAATTTTAACATACATGGATCTCAACGTCAACTTGATCGGTACCGCTGTCATTCTTGGCAATAACAGTGTAAGTACCACCATCTGATCTTTGCAGTTTGCTTATAATAAAAGTGGTGTGATAGTCTTCATTTTCAATCTTGAGACGATCCATGCTCTTAAGCACGGCATCCTTGAGTTTCCAAGTAACGAGTGGTGGTGGTTCACCTTGTATATTTGCTTCGATTCGTAATAATTGTCCCATTCGCATAACTTTCTTCTGTAGATTCTTGCGATCGATCATTGGTGCCACTTTATAGTAAAGAAGAAAAAGAATTTATTAGCATCAAGTCACAATAGGAAAATAGAAAACTCAACATACAAAAGAAATATATGCATTGATTAAAACGCTTGAAAACCAATGGAAACATAATTTGATCAAAATGATTAATAATCATTAATTATATTTTAAGTTATTATAAGTTTATAATTGTTAATTAGCTCTACAAAATTTTTTCTTAGACCTAACTAATTTTACTTTAGAATATTTCATATATAACTTATTTACTTACAGAATCGCGGTTTGGCCACAACACTCTTCGACGTGTCGCTGGGTTCACCAGGACCTGCTCTATTAACAGCAACCACTCTGAACTCATATTCGTGACCTTCTTCGATGCCATCGGTGACCTTGGCAACAGTACGATCTCCAAGAACCTTAGCGACGTCTATCCATTGCCGTCCTTCTTTGTCTCTCATCTGCACGATGTATTTCTCAATTGGAGCACCACCGTCGTCCTTTGGTGGCGTCCATTCGAGATCAACGAAGTCTTTATCCCAATTTTTAAGTTCTGGACGACCAGGTTTGCCTGGCTCGTCGAATGGATTTTTAGCTATGATAGATTTATCCGCTTCCAAGTCGTCGGATTCACCTTCGCGATTTACCGCTTTTACGCGGAATTTGTACGGTTTGCCTTCCTGGAGCCCGGTTATAGTAGCTTCCGGCTCCACGGACTTCCCGCAAGGGATCCATTGCCCGGTAAGAGGATCCAATTTTTCGATCTCGTAGTATTCGATTGGCACACCACCGTCATCATCGGGTTTCTCCCATTTCAATTTGCAACCGTGTTTGTTCACGTCGGAGATTTCTAGAGGACCCTGTAAAGTAAGATTGTTTCAATTTTTTCATTTTCTTAATTGATTACAAGTTTCATAATTTTTAAAGAATATGATTTCTTCTTAATTTTTTTAATCCACTGTTTGCGAATAGCTATACTTTTATAACCGACTTTAGATAAGATATAGTTTTTCTCATTTCCCAACGATAATTTTAACACTCTGTGTGTGTGTGTGTGTGTGTGTGTTTATTAATATATTAAATTATTGTGATTCATTTCAAATAGATATTTGTAATTTTAATACTTTTCAAAACACAAAACTTTTATATTTACACATATATTTATATTTAAACATAAAACTTTTATATTTGTAATTTTAATACTTTTCAAAACACATACATTATAGTTAAATTATTATTTTCGATCACAATTTACTTTGCTAATGTTAATATAGGAAACATAGAAATAATTTTAATAAAATACGTACTTTTGGTTTGCTTGGTTTACCAATGACGATTATCTCGACATCGGCAGTATCCTCGCCAACTTCATTCTTCGCTTTGATTACGTATGTACCGGTATGAGCTCTCTTAGTCTTCAAAATGAAGAATTTGGTATTGTAATCAATATTATCGATACGTATTGTATCGTCCGATTTAAGCTCTTTTTCCTTATAATACCAAGTCACATTTGGTGGTGGTTCACCGATGATGTTCACATCCAAAGTTACGGTAAGACCAACTTTCACAGTTATCTGTTGCAAATTGGTACGATCGATGAATGGTTTCACTGTAACAGGATAAAACAGTAATAGAATTTTTATCAGTGCTTAATTAACTTATTAATTATTAATTGATTTTTTTATAAATTTTTATTATTATTATTAAACGTACAATTAAAAAATAAATAAAATTTATATATCCTTAAAATGATGGCACAATGCGTTGACTTTTATCTAAGAAGTTTCAATCTATTTAAAATTAAGATACTTACACCAACGAGCTTTGGCAGTGTGAGGATTGGTAGCTTCGCTAGGTTCACCAGGACCGGCTTTATTCACCGCTCGAACTCTGAATTGATATTGATTTCCTTCTTCTAATCGAGTCACTGTTCCCGTACAAACCGGTTTATCGATCTCTGCAGCCTTTACAAAAGTAGTACCAAACTTATCTTTCATTTCAATTATATATCCTGTGATAGATGCTCCACCATCTCGAAGTGGTGGCTCCCATTTGAGTTTCACCATATTCTCGGCCCAGTCGATGATCTCTGGTAGACCAGGTGCACCAGGTACGTCTGAAAGTACAAGTTTAAATATTGTTATAATGTATTTTGTTTCATTAACAAATTAATTATCTAATTTTAAACAAGATTGAATAGTTTTCATCATATTATACATTATTGCTCATATCAAATATAATTCTATTTTATTAAAATTACATCTTGTCTTGCATCATTTGCCTTTTAAATTCCTTTTGTCCACCATGTGTGTTCACGATTTAAATATCCATCAATATCAAAAGAATAAAAGGAACAATACGCAAATTCAATATTTTGTACAAATTTCCAAAATAATTCACCATACCGTAAGGATTCTTAGCGAGGATAGGAACGTCCGTCTGCAGAGGATCTGATTCTCCTTCCTCGTTCATAGCTTTCACGCGGAACTCGTATCTCTTGCCAGGTTCCAAGCCAGTCAGAGTTAGCTCTGTTTTGTCAGGATCGACAATTCCAGCTGATACCCATCGACCTGTCGTTGTATCCATTTTCTCGACCAAGTAACCAGACAAAGGTAAACCACCGTCGTCCCTTGGCTTGTTCCATTTTAATTTGCATCCCTCCTTGTGAACATCTGTCACTTCGAGAGGTCCCTCTGGTTTTCCAGGCTTATCGAGAATTATAATTTCAACGTCAGCTTCGTCCTGTCCAGAAGAATTTACGGCTTTGATGGTATATTTGCCACTGAGTTTTCGGCTAGTTTGAGTCAACTGAATCTTTGTTAGATAATCTTCATTATCGATCTTCACGTTGGCTCCAGTTTGGAGCTCTGCACCACCGAAGATCCAACTGACTGTTGGTGGTGGTTCACCTTCGATGTCGACTTCTAGTTTCACCGATTGACCTGTTCTTACTTTGATCGTTTGTAGTTTCTCGCGGTTGATGTGTGGTTTCACTGAAAATATAAAATAAGTGAGATTTTAGAGTAGATATTTAAATGTCCATTGCGTGAACGTTTACAGTTTAATGACAACTAGATTTTTATCTATTTATGGAAAATCTAGAGAAGTAAAAATACACACAATATACTTAATATACGAAAATATACAAAATATTCAAAGAATAATACTCCTTTTATAATATTTAACAGGTAAAACAATTATAAAATATTAATTAATTCAAAGGAATGTAAAATTGTACAATTAGACTGCAGACTAGTGATAATATTAACATAAGAAGTAACTGAAAGATACTCACAGTATCTTGCCTTAGCAACATGAGGCTTCGTTGAATCGCTCGGTTCGGATGGTCCGGCTTTGTTAACGGCACGTACACGGAATTGATAAACAGAACCTTTTTTCAAGCCCGTGACACGTCCTTTTGGTTGTGGTGATTCGGTTGTAACAGCTTCTACCCAATGGCTTGATGGTTTCTCTTTCATTTCGATTATATAACCCGTAATAGGTGCACCTCCCGTATTTTTCGGTGGTTCCCATTTCAGATCGACACGATCCACGTCCCAATCTTCGAACTCTGGTACACCAGGCTTACTGGCTACGTCTGAAAATTATTCGAATGTTACATATTTCATTGTCCAGTTAGAAATGCGTGAAATGATATATAAATTGGAGAAACGTTTGCAAATATAAGTTTATATTTTGCGTCTTTTATAAGGTAAGCGAGGAAAGAAAATGTTATCTTACCATAAGGATTCTTTGCAACAGTCGTGCTTTCAGTGATCAGTGGTTCGGATTCGCCTTCTTCATTAACCGCTTTGACTCTGAATTCATACTCGTGGCCTTCTTGGAGACCTTTAACTTCTAGTTCGGTCTCTCCAGGGGAGGTACGTCCAACCGGCACCCATCTTCCGGTGGATTTGTCGAGTTTCTCCACTACATATCCACTCAAAGGTTTTCCACCGTCGTCTTCTGGCTTGTCCCATTTCAATTTGCAACCGCTCTTCGTTACATCGGACACTTTCAAAGGACCCTTCGGTTTTCCAGGAGACGCTGTTAAGTTTATGATGAAATATATTAAACGTCACATAAATTATTGTTGAATATTATAAATTCAAACTAATTTAATAAAGTTTTAATAATTTTAAGATTTATATATTTAATTAATCATATATTATATAATTTTATTCTAAGATTTAAATAAAATTTTTTATTACTGATTAATAATGATCAGAATATTTATTGTGAGTCATAGTAGTGAATTATTAATGTAAATGTTTTCAATTTTTCAAATTTCAGAAAATTAATGGAACATACAATTCTACAGGGAAGACATAATAACGAAAAAATATTGAGCAAATCTTTGAATTAATGCTGAAACTAGCAGAAAAAAATAGATCATTTTTGAAGAACTAATCCTAATAATTTTGGACATATTAGTATAATATTTTTTACTAATTTTCATTGTTTTTTTCTGTAACAGATATTTCATAAAACTATGTTAACCGTATTAATGATTGAATATTATTGAACTTACAAAGTACTGTAATTTCGACCTCGGCTTCGTCTTCACCATGTGCGTTTACAGCCTTTATCTTCCATACTCCGGTGTTCTTGCGCACACTATCGGTAATATTGAGTTTTGTATTGTAATCGACGTTAACAATTTCGATATTTTCGCCAGTTTTAACTTCTTGGTTACGGTGATACCAAGTGATTTCTGGAGGAGGTTCACCGCGTACGTCCACGTCGTATTTGATCGCTTTGCCAGCTTTTACGGTGATAGGCTTCAAGTTTGTGCGATCGATTCTTGGTTTCACTATAACAAGAAAAACAAAGATTTAATTGACACGTTCATTATTAGGTGTTTTAAGTATTTTTTAAGTTCATTAAATTTAAATAAATAGAAGTTTAATACATATTATCTATTTTAATAATGTAAACAATGAATAAATAAAAATATAATAATAAATAAAAGTTTTATCATCAAAAAAACATGCCGCAGTTATCATAAAATAAAATATCCAGCAGAATAGGGGTATATTATTATAGGTACTTACAGGCTTTATGCTTGCATATTTGCATTTTCGAAGCATCTGATGGCGGAGATGGTCCAGCTTTGTTCACAGCAATAATCCTGAACTGGTATTCTCCTCGTTCCTTCAGGCCACCCACTTTAGCCTCCAATTGACTTGCAGGTACTTCAATTGCTTTTTCCCAATCTGGCTTGTAACGATCTTTCTTCTCGATGATGTATTTCTCAATTGGTGCACCACCATCAGAAGACGGGGGAGTCCATTTCAAGCTTACGGATTCATTGTCGTAATCGGTTATCTCAGGTGTTCCAGGTTTAGTTGCTGAGTCTGAGAATCATCAGTAGAAACTGAAGTGAGAAACTTGACGATCGATTTGAATTTTATTAGTATTTCACTAGCTCGAAACGAGCGAACTTCTAATCTTAACTAACAATAAGATGAATGCGGACGATTTAAAGTAATTTTTAAACAGATTTCTAAAAAGTGCAATAACTTTTCCTACTGTACATGTAATGTTTCCTATATGTGTTATTACAAAATTATAAATAATCTATATCTCTTGAAATGTTATTTCATTAAGCTTCGTTCATTTTGAAACAATTAAAACTGGTATTATTTTTAATATTACAATCCAAACAAACAATTGTATTTACCGTATGGATTTCTAGCGATGATCGGACGTTCACTCTCAAGTGGTTCGGAATCACCCTCGTCGTTGATGGCGGTAACACGGAATTTGTATTCGCTGCCTGGATTTAATCCAGTCACTTCGAATTCTGTGTTCGGCGAATTGCCTGGAATTTTTCCCACTCTCACCCATTTGCCAGTCTTCGTGTCCAATCTTTCGATCTCGTATTCTTTGATCGGGACGCCACCGTCGTCTTCCGGTTTCTCCCACTTCACCTTTGCCGAGGTTGCTGTGATGTCTGTTACTTCCAATGGACCCTTTGGTGCTTCCGGTTTGCCTGAATAACAAAAATATTCATTCTTGTTCTTATAAAATCTAGTTACATATGTAAAAATTACGTTAGACCTTCTATCGAATTTTGTAATCATCTGTGTAACTAAATTCTGGAAATAATTAAAACTTACCAAGAACTGTAAGTTCGACAGTCTCCTCGTCACTTCCATTAACGTTCTCCACCTTGAGAGTATATTTTCCAGTATCTTTTCGCGTCGTGTTTACGATAGTAAAGTCTGTATGATAATCGACATTTTCGATCTTAATGCGTTCCGTGGTAGTTAGAGGTATATTATCTCTCCAAACCCATTTAATTTCTGGTGGTGGTTCTCCAATGATATCCACAGACCATTTATGCGTACGTCCAGCCTTGATGATTACGGATTTGAAGTTGGTTCTGTCGATTCTTGGTTTAACTAAAATTATATATACCGGTCAAATTATAAAGATCAATGAATGAGATTTTTATAATTAATAAATAATTATTTCTGCAACATTTTTATAGTGACAACTCGAAAATGAAGCCACTTTCTTCGCAAAAGAACGATATGTACTACATAAAAATTTTTCTGATAAATGTTTGAATACTTTCATACATACAAAGTTCTTTTACATTAAATATTGGAACAATATAGTGAACCAATAAGAAATTCTTCCATGATAAGTAGCGGAATATATTTCGAATCATTGTAATTATAGCATTGGAAATAAACTTACGGTTCTTGTGTTTGCAGAGATGGTTGTCCGTAGGTTCGCTAGGTTGACCTGGACCTGCTTTGTTGTGTGCACGAACTCGGAATTGATAAACCATTTTCTCTTTCAAGCCCTCAACCTTTGCTTCCGGAGTGTCATCAGTAGTTTTCGTTACCTCCACCCAATCCACCGCGAATTTGTCTTTCATCTCGACGACATAATGAGTGATTGGCCTACCACCATCACTCTCAGGTTTAGTCCATTTCAAGGATACGCTGACGTTATCATAATCGAAGATTTCTGGTTTACCAGGTTTACCAGGCTCGTCTAACAGGAATCAAAGTAATAAGGTTAAAGAATTTGATTAAAATGTTGCAAATATTAATTAGATGATTGCTCACGATCTTTTGCAAATTATTAATAATTCTATTTACCATATGGATTCTTGGCAAGAATTGCCTCGTCGACTTCGAGTGGCTCGGATTCACCTTCCTTGTTCACAGCTTTCACACGGAATTTGTATTTCTTCTTCGGAGTTAAACCAGTAAAGGTAAATGTGTCTTCGTTTGGTCCCACTTCGCCGGCAGGAATCCATCGTCCAGTGTCCATGTCCATTTTTTCCAAAACATAACCGGTAATGTCTGTACCACCATTGTCTTCTGGTTTTTGCCACTTTACCTTCACGTGGTTTGAACGGACTTCTTCCACCTTCAGTGGACCAGTTGGTTTCGATGGTTTGTCTAAAAAAAGGAAGAAGGAGAAGTCATTTATAAAACATTTTCGTGGTATAGAGTGGTTCGTCAATAGCTCGATGATTTAAAAAAACAGAATTCTGAATTTGGAATAATAATAATTAAAGTAATAAAAATAATAAGTGTAATTAAATTAAATCAATTTTTAAAATTGTAATAATAAAAATAATAAAAATTCTAACAATTCATTATTTTGTTTAACAACGAAATTTAGTATTTTATAAGTTCCTTAGAGTTGTTTCAATAATTTAATAATAATGTGACGTTTTGAAATTTGATTGAACCTAATTTCCCATATATTTAGTTTATTTCCAATATATCAAAATTCATTGGTCCAAAATTTCAATTGTTTCATCTACTGAAAAGAACCGAATCATTAAATCTCTAATACTCTAATATTCTAAATTCTAAAATTTTTAAATATTTCAGTCTGATATGCAGTAGAGCCACAAATCGGAAAACATAACAGAGCAAAGTGATAGAAAACGAAAATTTACCAAGTACAACGACGTCGCCGATGCTCTCGCAAGTTCCAGAGCTATTACTCAAAACCAGCTTGTATTTGCCTGAATCTGGCCTAGTCGTTTTTCTAACAGTCAACACCGTGTTCCTCTCGTACTTATCAATAGTAATTCTTTCAGCTGCGTCCTGAACAAGTTCTTTTTCTCCAAGGAACCAATGGACTTCCGGTTCGGGTTCACCACCGTATTTAATATCGTACTTGATCACTTGTCCTTTCTTTATGACCAGATTAGTCAAACCATCACCCTCGATATACGGTTTGACGAATCGACATTTGGCGATAATTGGTTTCGTAGCGTCCGACGGTTCACCAGGTCCAGCTTTGTTCACAGCTCTGATTCTGAATTCGTATTGGGTGCCTTCTTTAAGACCATCGATAGTAGCTTCCGTTACGTCGCCTTCGATTTCTTTGCCTTTCACCCATTCTTTACCGAATTTCTCTTTGTATTCGATTATGTAGCCCGTAATTGGCGCTCCACCATCACTTTCTGGTTTCACCCATTTTAAGTCGGCGTGATCTTTGTCCCAATCCACTACCTCCACGTTCGTGGGTTTGCCTGGCTCGTCTGTTAACGAGAATGAGAATGTGTTCTTTAATCTTATCACGAGAATATTTTCATAGGTGAAATATTTAATTTAAAGAAATTTTAATTTCGATTCAATTGCCGAAGATTGAATTTAATTTTTAATATCTTTAATTTTAATTTCTAGAAATTTTAAGTTTCAAAATATTTTAATTTCTGAAGACTTCAAACTTTTCTAATTTCCAAAGCATTTTAATTTCTAGAAATTTTAATTCAATTGCAAAAAGTTTCGATTTTAAAAAAATTTCGATTTCCAAGAATCCTAATCTCGAAAAATTGTAGCATCGAAGAAATTATGTTTTTGACAAATTTTCATTTTTCTAGAAATGTTAATTAATTTTATATTGCAAACTGTATAAACTGAATATAATTTCATCAAAATTGAAGTTGTGTTGAACTGCTACGATGGTCATTCAGACAGAACTATTCACAGGGATTATACATACACCAAGTTATACATTAATTAACAATGCAAAAACTTATGACGTACACTTTCCATAAATTTCGTAGTTTCGTAGACTTCATTTTACTTTAAAACCAATAATTTCATACATACCCCATGGATCTTTTGCGAGTATTGGCTTTCCAAACATCGCGGGCTCGCTGGAGCCAAGTTTGTTCACAGCTCTGATACGGAATTTGTATTCTTTTTTCGCTATAAGATCTTTCACTTTGTAAACGCATTTCTCGCCAGGCATAACTTCGCCAACGTTGTCCCATTGAGCCTTCAAGCTGAGATCGAGACGTTCGACCACGTATTTCGTGATTGGCGATCCACCATCGTCTTTTGAAGGTTTGAACGATACCACGCAGGAGTCTTGGAAGACCTCGGTGACATCAACGTCCGTAGGTGGAGACGGCACATCTAAATGAGGTTTGTACAATTCAGTTAGTTACAATGAATGGTGTGGTTATAGTTTGTGAGTTTGGGAACGAGGCGAATGAAAGAAATGCTTTTATGATGCATACTACTACATACATTATGAGTCGAAACTTGATTTGTAGATTTTCGAAATTTAAATTTGAAACATTGCCAGCTCATGAAACATAAAATTGAAACTCTCGAAATCCAACGTGCTTATCTTTTCTTTTTGTCTTTTTCTGTCATGAAGTGAAATTTTAATAATTTCTTTATTTTTAATTTTAGCAATATTAGTTATATTGTAAATATACTGGTATAACTATATTGCTATAGTTATATTATATATATAATTATAGTATAATTATATTAGTAGGTATACTTTTTTTCGTAATTCTTCATTATTTGTCTTTTTCTAAATTTTTTCAGAGAATCAAATTACTTTTTCCCAGTGTATGAACGATCTATACACAAACTCAATTCGATAAAAACGAATTCACATTTTATTATGTATAATAATATCATAATATTTTTGTATTTTAGTTATAGAAATAATTAATTACTTGGATTTCGAGAATCTCGAATCAATGGTATAATTGAGTACACTATGTGGAGAATACGTTTCTGAGTTCCAATGGATTTCGAGGTTTGTAATACTAGGATCATCTTCCTTTAACATAATCTTAAAAATAAATCACACATATTCCCATTATCGATCTACAAACCTATTATGTACACGTCTATTATCTATATTCCATAAGTATACAGGAATACTTACAAAAATTTAGACGAATATCGTACTTGAATAATTATTAAAAAATTATTGAAATCACTGATAATAAAAATTGTTATCTCATTTGAAATTTGAAATGAGATAACAAAGATTTAATATTACAATAATAATTTCAACAATTATGAACATACAAAGTGATCGAAAAACATGCACTTAAAGATACAAATTATCTTTCTTATCTTAAGAAAATAAAGAACAAGATTGAATTAAACAATTAAACATCAAGAAATTAAATACAAAGGACAAAGTAACATCGATTTTTAAATTTTTATGGGAGAAAGACATTGTAAAACGTCGAAGAAATAAATTTTTTTTATATAAATCAGGAGAGAACCGAGCAGAACATGTTTGAATAACAGTACAAGAATTGTAATAAAGATTATCGATTAAAATTAATTTACCTTGCATGTTGACATTCACATCTTTGACTTCCTCTCCTTGGTTGTTACTAATCTTCACTTGATAAATACCAGACTGATCATGAGAAGGTTTCTTAATCTTGAACGTGATTTTATCTTCACCAACAACGATCTCTACATCCTTCAATGGTAATGCTTTGCCGTCTTTCAACAGTTTAGCTTCTACCTGGCTCTGTTTCGTTCCTTCGACTATATAGACGAAAATAATATTTTTAGAAGACAATAGATTTGAAATTTTTATCATTCAAAATATCTTTATTTTTATTTTTATCATTCAGAATTTTATAAAATTATTAGACACAAGCTTTAAATTTAAAAGTATTTTCCTCCTTCTTGAAAATGTTCAATTTATGTAATATTAATCAAATCAAATTTATGTAATATTATGTAAATATTATATTTTTGAAAAAAATAAGATATTGAATATGAAATTGATATGACAATGACAAGTGAAACAGTTAAAAGTCATTCTGAATTTTTAGTAACAAATTTACCATTTAAAAGAAATTTATGAATTTCATTCTAGAAGAAGCCTTATCATATTTTTAAATTACGATATATTGTGTGATTTAAAAAATGAATTTCATTCTATAATTATTTTTTTCCAATGTGTTCGAGCAATTACTTTAGCGGATACCACACTTTAAAACATTAAATGTTAATGAAAATGTTAAATTATATAAAATATAAAATACTTGATTATAATTACAGAAATTAAGTAGAAATTTATTTCATCCACTATTGTTATTATAGTGAGTATTATACTTTAGATATTTTATGTATTTGTATTCTGCGCATTATTAAATCTTTGAATTTTATTATACATAAATGTATAAAAATTCATAATCTAGTGATTACTCTATATTTCTTCAAACTTCAATTATAATCTATGTTATCGTATTGCTTCATTCATATTTAAATCTTAAAAAAGTTGAATATATTTACAGAAAAAAGAAAAACGAAACTTACTCTTATATGGGACAACGAACACGAGTGGTTGATTAGAAGGACCTTCGACTTTATCGGGAATTTCAGCGATTGGTTTACTCTCGCCTTTCTTCACTGTGAGTTTACAGCTGCTTGTCAATTGTCCGCTCTCGCAAGTAATTTCACCATCATCGCTCATTTCTAATCTGTTGAAGACCAGTTGATGTTTGCCACCGCCCAAGTTCTTAACTTCGATCCTTTCGCTAGGTTCGATCGGTTTTCCATTGAACAAGAAGACGGCAGGTGCGGTCTGGTCTTGAAGTTCCACATCCAGTACCAATTTTTCTCTTTCCACTGCCACTGTGTCTTTCAACTTCTTGTTGAATCGGTTCGCGTCTGAGGAATTTAATTTTTTTAGTTATTAAGTTCTTATAATTTTTGAGTACCGGAGAAGAATAATTGTATAATTATAAAATAAATGTAACATTAATATATATAAATGTGCTTTTCTATTCAATTATTAAATACTTGAAAAGCTAAAACATTCAATATAAGAAGAATGGCAAAAAAAACACAACAAAAATCAAAGTAAGAAAAATAAAAGTGCAAAAATTTACGTAAAAGAAGAAACATATTAATTATAAAATAATTTTCTACTAAAACAACTCTCAAAGCTAAAATATTCAATAAAAGAATCTAATATAAAAATTTATTTTGCGCTATGTAGAAAAAAAAATATTAAATGAAATATTAACTCTCCACTGTCTCAAGGTTAACAAATTTTATACATTGCTAAATGAACTTACAATTTACGACTATTTCGGCTTCAGTCTTGTCGGCGTTGCTCACGCACGAGTATTGACCGGCATCTGTAACTTTCACGTCTTTAATGATGAGCTTCCTCTTTCTGCCATCTTCTTTGATTTGTACCCTGTACATCAGTAATTGTATTAATCATTAATTGTATTTGTATTAATTGTATTTGCTTTTATGTTATATAAGAAAACTGTATTCAAATTATATATTTTAGTTTTGAAATAATTACTGAAGCAGCACAGTAAAAAGACGAATGAGGTAATACAAATGATATAAAGTTTATATTAAGTATATTATATATATTAATAAAATAATAAAAAGTATTTATGGGTACATATGGAAAATTCGCTACTGAAAGAATTAAAATTCATGCATTACCTCTTGTCAGCTACGATCTCTTGATCACCTTTGAACCATTTAACTTCACCACCCTCATCATCCAACTCGCAGACCAGTGTCAACGTTTCCTTTTCTACGAGCTGCTGGGACTTCAGCACCTTTACAAATTTGTATGGATACTCTGTGCAGAGAGATGAACATGTCACATTCCATTTTTTCAGAAAATGATTACAAACAGCAGTATTTACAAGTAGTATTTACAAGACATTGGGGGATAACGTACCAACTATGGTTAGAACAGTCTCAGTCTTGTCGGTTTGTTTGTTAATCTTACAAATGTACTCGCCACTATCTTCAAGCGTGGCACTCTTTATAGTTAATCGACAAACACCACTCATGTCCTTCGATATACTGTACAAATCACCTTCCTAAAGATATTAATTACAGGTATTTTTTTTTTAACATACACTGTACACTTGGTTGTAGGATCTACAAAAAAGGAAAATTGTTATACCTCCAACTTTGTTTTTCCTTTATACCATGTAACTTGGGCGAGGTTAGAGCTAATAGTACATTCCATATAAACTTCGTGTTTAGTGTAACCACTTGATTTCTTGGCCAGTGGTTTCGTGAACGTGTAAGTTGGGTCTGGTTCTGTGTAACAATAAATCTATGAAAAAATCTTGATATATTCAATATTCAATGTCATTAAAGTACATTGAATTTGGAATATAATGCTAGTGAAAAAAAGATGAAAAAAAGGGAGAGAATATATACATGGAAGAAGAAAGACAAAAATACATATATACATATAAGTGGAGAAAACAGAGGAAATGTATCAATTAATTTAATAATCTTGAGCCAAACTCTGTCTCCTTATTTGATTTTAGGATTGTATAGGGTGTGATTGTAGTACAACTGGATAGGAAATAATTTTCAAAAAATAATTATTAATTAATAATTTTTAAAAATTATCTTTTTAAAATAATAACTAATTTTCACATTTGATAAATTTAATTTTCTCGAGAAGAAAGAATCAAGAAAGAAGTTTATTCTTAATTTTTCTCTTATTTTCATAGTGTTCAAACTTAGCTACAAATATTATACTTGTATACTCCTACAATGTTTACAAAGTAAACTTGATTTTTTTGAAAAGAAAATCTTAAATAGAAAAGAATGAAAAAATTAAACGAAAAAATATTATAAAAATATTTATAAAATAAATAATAATAATTACTATAATATCCTTTTTTTTTGCATGCAAATCACGTTTCGATTAGTTGTGCTACAATCACAGGGATGTTTTACATATATACAATACGTATTTTCGCTACACACACGGATATTCCAAAAATATTGATTGTTACAACATTAGGTATGACATTCATTTTTTTACAAAAGTTCTGAAATAGATGAAGATTATAATTAAGTAAAAATGATATATTCTGATCTTGAATATTCATCGGGATAGACAAACCTTCGACGTTGAGGAAACCTGTGCTCGAGACACCTGAAATTTCAATGGTGTACTTTCCGGTATCCTCAACCTTAGGGTTTAGAATAATGAGTTGGTAACAATCTTCCTCATTCTTGAACTTGTATTTCGATGAGGGGAACAGTTCCTAAATAACACATTGCAATCCTCAATAAATCTTCTAGTGAATGTCTATCAATAATAATTAACTAGCTGAGATTTGAGTTGACATATTATTATTTTGTGTTTTATATTTATTGTCATAGGAAATTAATTGTATTTCTTCATATTATTGCTTATATGTAAATAAATAGAATTATATATATAAATAAATAAGCAAAGAAGAACGAAAGACTTACGTCCTTTCGGAAGAACCATTTTGGTTTGCAATTCGGTTTTGAGAAGTTCGCTTCGAAGACGACTTTCTTGTCTTTGCCCTCCTTGGCATATTGATCCACCAATGGTTTCAGGAAACTTTCCGGCTTCTGCGAATATAGAAACCCTGATTAACAAACAAATTCTTCCGACAACAAATTTCCATCAGATCTAAGAACACCGTCAAGAACGACAACGTTGCTGGGCATAAAGGAAGATGAAGAATCAAAATGTTCAAAAAAAGAAGCCGCCACAAACCAATCGATCTCTCGATTCTGTGAAAAAAAAATCTATACAAAATTGTACCAAAAAAATATGAGAAAAATCTCGCCTCGACGAGGATGAAAGCCGCTGTAGCTGAAAAATTCTAGAAAAAAACTTCAACGAAATACAAATACAAAAACAAAATCTTGGCCGTAAAAAGTTTCGATACGAAATCGAAAGTCGAGAGTAAAAAATTGCTAATGGATGAACGCATTTATGTGTATGAGAAAGAAGAATAAAGCTGACGAAACAGACCGTGTATAAATTTGACAGATTTGAGGGGAAAAGTGAGAATAGAAGAAATAGATTTAGAAAAAGAAAATGAAAAGAGATACAAGATGTCCGAGATATTTAAAAAGATACAGAAAGAAAGAGAGAGAGAGAGAAAGAAAGAGAGAGACGAATCGTCTAGTTGTTGGAGAAACCATAAATAAAGAGAGAAAGTGTATCGCATTCTCATGAGAAAGAACGAGAGACAGCGAAAAAAAGAGAGATAGGGAGGAATAAAGAGAGAAAGACATCGATATCACGCTGGTAGACTGTGAAACTTTGTGTTTCAAGTTGTCGAGGACTACGATCCAACCTCCGTCTTGGTGAAATGGTGCAGGATCGGCCAGTCAGGAATTAATTCGGCGAGAGAGGGTCTACGAGATCCACTATTCTATAAAAACAATAAAAATCGTCTACGATCACAGTCTGATTTATTATGCTACATATTATAGGGGGTATCTTCTTCGTTGAGGCTGATGGCAGGCAAAGTAAAGCGAAAGAGAAACACAAGATACTCGCTGTGATTGCTATAAGTATAGGTATGTATGTCTTCTCTTTCTACAAACTAACGTCGTAAAAATAATAAACGGAAATATTAGTCATATTAATTTAAGTAGTCTGATCTACTAAGGACCAACATTTCGTTCGTGATTTCTGTTCAATTAATTCATACGATCTTTCAAAAGTTTGGAATGTGCCTTGACTTTTGGATGGAATAAACTTGAATATATTTTTCTGAGAAATGCGAATATATTAATGATTATAATTAATTATAACTAATGTTTATAGATATGATTGAATACAAAAAAGAATGAAATATTTAGTTATCCAACGAAATATTAATAATTTTTTTTTTAAATTCTAACATCCTTTAAACTTTTGATTAGAAATATATGTTATTGAATTATTATTGATACACAATTACGAAGGAAATATAATATTTCTTTTTGTCATTACAATCTCCACTTTTTTCGTCCAGATCTTACAATTATATGAAATTAAAATATCTATAAAATAATAATAAAATATAAAAAAATAAATCATATTATTAATATAATAAATAATTTAGCTTATCTACTATTTTAATACATTTTTATAAAGAATCGTAATATAAATTACTTTAAATAAACAAATAAATATTTAAATATAGCATGACGTATATAAATATAATACTACACAGTAACTATAAATATAGATTACTTTATGTTTGCGATAACGTTATGCTCATCACAATTTCTCTAGAACTTTAATTAATTGTAAGATCTAGATATAGAAGAGCATCGATGAGAGAAAAAGATATTAAATATATTTAAAGTAATTCTCTGCATGGTCCTTAATTGGTCAACAGAGAATCGTTGAAGCCGAGCTCCTCTAGAAAAAAGAAGCGCAGGCCAAAGCAGGTAAATCCCTCAGTAGATCGCGAGAATTTCATTGCTTCATTTCATTCACAGCAATCCGAAGCAAGAAAACGCGACAGAAAATCTCGTGATCGTGAAACGATCGTGGGATAATTTACAAGTTCGTAGTTCTCGTAAAACTCTTTTACGGATGCTTGTACTGGTTGAAGCTTTGCAGGGTGGAAACGTTCAGGCGATTGTTCTGCTTTTACGAAGCTTTTAATCCTTTGGGATTTATGTGTAGTATACGCAATGCCAAATTACAATGACAAACAGAAGACAGTTTAAGAAGGCAAAGAATGGCACGTGATAGTTCATAATTTTATAAAATGAAATTATAATTAGTAGTACACAGCGATGAATGAGTATAATTAGAGTGCGAATTTTTTATGCATTTATGAGTAATTCAAAATACAGAGAATACACACAATATACATATAAATATAGTATATATAAAATATCCAAAGCAGAGCGCTTATTGTAGTATTTAGTGAGAGAACGGAATTTAGACTCCATCTTTTTTTCTTTCTTTTTGGCTAGGCTGATAAAAATCTAAAAATGCGTCTAATCTCAAAAGAGACAGACAAATCGTCTATTAATCTAAGAATAGAATGTTAATGAAAATTGTTGGTAAAAGAATTAGTACAAAAGGCATCGCGAGCCCAATGGATTAAAATAGAATCGAGCGCCAGGAATGAAGAAAAATTTGCTAAACAGTTTTCGCGAACCTTCTCTTTGACCACTGTTGCCAATATCGGCCAGTCGACGATTAGCTCCTGCAAACTTGGCCTGCGCTGAATGTCGAAGACGTCCTGCATGCCCGGTACACACACACGTTCACGTTAATCTCACTCTTATACAATCCTCGATATTAAATAACGGAGTACCCTGACCTGGTCACTTTAATCAAACTTTCCCCCGAATCAAATTGTTTCGACAATAGACCTGCTGTAAACGAATTTTTATAAAAATTTTCTTTACCAATTTTACAAATTTATCAAATTTTTACCAATTTATAAATTTATCGATAATTTCCATTAATTTAGTAATTCATTGAATTTTTATCAAATTATTATAGACGAATATAAAATATCTTTGAACGCTCATCAGGGTTTTCCGTGTTGAAACACTTAAAAAGACGTTTAATATATTTAGAGATAATGCTTGCTGCTAGGTTAGACACCGTTATTAACAATCTTCAATGCAGGTCGCGTTAATCATACCTAAGAATGCAATTTTACTTGAAAGAATAATTTCTACTCATGCATTTGTGAGTGAATTTTTATTTTTATCTTTTACTCGATAACGACACTGAATGAAATTAATTTTTGGTTAATCGACAATTGGTTAATAAAGATGAATTATTACGTGAATGTCTACGGTACGATCAAATATGTAATACATCGAAGATACGAGATTCAAGCGCAGCATTAGCTCTAAACTAACGTGTGTACGTGTGAGTATCATAAAAAGTGCGTGTGCTTTTGTAAATCGGAACGCAAGGGTTCGGTCGTCTAAATATCGTTACCAGTCGAGTGTATTGCTTTTTCTAAAAGTATAGTACTGTAAAATCGACACAGTGATAATGTAATGTGAATTAGTACGGGGTTTTCTGTTTCCACAATTTCTTTTGTTAATCCCTTGAATGCTCGTCAAAGAAATCTAAATACTTTCAAATACTTTCGTGAACCAATATACATGTCTGTGCAATTTGTTGAATTTCTTTTTAATTCATTTACCATTTCCTGTAAAATATCTTTATAATTTAAGAAACTATTGATCCTATTAAATATTTAAATATAAAGATTTCCTGTTCAACTATTCTTCTGTAACATGACTAATAATATAAAATATGAATCACATTGTTGTATTATATATGGAACTATCTTTCTTTCACATGTTTAAGGCTATCTTGTACAAAATACAACCTGAACCCTCAAAGGATTAAGCTGTCTCCATTTCATCTTTAATTTTCACTAGATATGAATATTTTGGATATTTTGAACATATCGTGGACGATTTTCAACGATTCCTAAAATTGTAGAAAACAGAACGACATATTAATGCGTCCGAGATGCGTCTCGTCAATGTCGGGAAGTTATCTACGTATGGGATGATGCCTGAAAACCTTGAGCCAGCTCCAGTTAGTTTCACCCTTCTTGTCTAGAGAAATTCGAAGGACCTCCTCACCCTCCATCAAGATCACTATTTCATCCCCGTCTTGATACCAGCTTCTTCCGTGTGTCACCAAGTCGCGCAGCGACTACGAAGACAAACGTGAAAGAAGAGACACAGCAAGACAAACTTGCTATCATCGATGGTTCTCGAACGTGCTACCGATTGCATCTCGTTTATGGAAATGTTCAGTTGTCGGTCTTCCGATTACGTATAGTCATTTCATCTACTTACCAAATAAATCATTGTCGACTTGTGTTATCATAATCTTATTCTCTAGTCGATATCGTATCTCACCTAACGCTTGAAATTTATAACTGGTCTGCGAACTTTTATTCATTCTTATATTTTTATGAATGTGACTAAATTAAATCAAACAAAAAGTAGGAATTTGTTTTATCTGTTAAATATTATAATAAATACTCTGCTTCGAGTATTTTATGTATTTTTGGAACTACCAAGTTTCTTGCAAAATGCATAAAAATTCGCTGCCTATTTATAATTAAACAGAAAGCAATTTTTGTTTTTTTTTCTTTACATAGAACACTAATATAGCGTACCGAGCTGTTACACAATGATCACAAGTAATCGAGAAATGCAACAGATTTACAACGAATGGACATGCATACCAATAAAGACAAACTTCCTCAAAACATATATATAAAAAAAAAGAAATGATCTTTGATTTGTAGTATATATTGAGTCTCGTGACGAAAATTATGTTTGATTATATGGATAATAATGGTTACGCACCTTCTCGACTTTCTTCAAAGCCGGCATAGGTTTCTCGACCTCCTTCAAGTCTACCTTTTCTTGTTCTTGCTCTTCTCTCGCCCATTTCTGGTATTTCCTCTTTTTCAGCATAGCACGGAAATCCATACCACTGGCGTCTAATCGTTAATATTGATCCGAAGATTAGAAATAAAAATAAAAATTAGATGGTCAATGATTGAGAGTAAAAAAAATTAAAGGCAAAGATTAGAAGTCGAAATCGATTGAAAATTAAAATTGAGAAGACTAAAGATAAAGAGATCGAAAATAGAAAATTACAAATTTGAGAACAAAGATTGAGATTGATAATAGAAAAATAAGAAATTGACTAATACTATACTAATAACAAAGATTGAGATTGATAATAGAAAAATAAGAAAATGACTAATGACTATACCAAGAACCAAAGGTATAAAATTATAAAGATTTAAGAAATCAAGATTAAAAACTGAGAGTGGTAAAATTAAAAAATCAAGATTAGAAAACTTAATAATAAATTCAAGGACAAGCAAGGGCAAAGCGTACCGGAAACGTAGAGCTGCATCTCGGCAGAGTCCTCGCCATGGATGTTGCTCACGACGATCTTGTATGTGCCCTCGTCGTTGGGCTTCGTCTTCCTCATGCAGAGGGTGATCGTATTGGTCTCTGTATCCGTAAGGAACTTGAATCGGCCACCTTCGATGATCTCGGTGATTCCCTTATAGAATTTGAAGGTTGGCGCAGGCGTGCCTTCCACTCCAACCGTGAGGTACGCCGTCGAGTCTAAAGAAAATATATTCGTTACATTCAGTGGATCAAATCGATTCAACAAGAAGAAGTTGTTATTGCCCGATGCTTTCGTATATATATATGTTATTTTCAATTAGAATATTATTTTGATATAATTCAGCAGCATTACAGAAACTCGAAACACGAAATTCTAAAAAATTTCAAAGAGAAAGAAGAATGAACATCGATAATATACCTTCGACGGCGGAATATGATTCCTGAATATCGACAATTTGAGGTGGTCCCGCTGGTCCGACATCTCGAAGAGGTGTGCTCGGCTGATTGATCTTATTCTCAAGGTCCGCCACGCTGGGTCTTCTGACGTCCGTACTCGGACGACGACGCTGTATCAATGGATCATTGATGAATCATAAACCATTTACGCTGTTTTCTTTGCTTTTTTTTTCTCTTTTTCTTTTAACAAGCATTAGAAGCTTTCGGAAAAAGCGAGCAAGCTGAAACGACCAAATACATGACTTTCGTCATCTTACCTGTGAGTCATCGATTTATCTAATAGATAATTGCAACATCTCACAAAACTATCGAAACACTTTTGAATATATCATCTCTTGCATTTTTAAATATGTATCTATTACACAAAATATTTCATAAACACTAAAATGAGATTAATCTATCATAATTATTGGAGAAGCAAATCTGAATATGACATTTAATACGTCTTGTAATCAATAAATATAATACAACATGAAATGTTTCATTTTGTCAATATGTAATTATGAAATTTGTGTCTCATTATATAGTGTTAATGAAAATTTTAAATATTTTGTAAATTGATCATACAGTTTCGTGAGTCAGACGAAAGTCACGACTGGCTAGAAGTTCGGTGCTCTCATGCTGTGTGCGTGGTGCGAATTATTCATCATGCCTTTTAGTCACGCTATTAATCTACGTAATTAGTACAAAGCGTTAAATCATTAATCATTATTTACAATGTTAATGTAAGTGAACTGTAAAACGAGGTCAGACAACGCAAAGTCTTCATTTATGGTCAGAATACGGATGTTTATGAAAATTATTATCTTTGTAAATGCAATAAAAAGAAGAATCTAAATTTGAGTGATTTGTTTCATCGAACAGCAATATAATATTATTATTGTATATAATAGTTGTGTATTAATAAATCTTTATATATTATGATAAATTTAATAATTATATATAATAATATACCTACGCTGATTTTTGATACTTCGATATCGAAATCAATAATTATCGATATTTCAAATTTCCATTTTAAATCTCTCAAATTTTCAATACTCTAAACTCATAAATGCACAAACATTCGCAATCTAATTATAACAAATCTCCATTAATGAGACAATATTTCTGACCACGTTCCTAAGGGTTTCACATACTCGTTAGCTAAAGTAAATTCGAGGATCCTCAAAGAGGATTTACTCACGACTCACATTTGAATAAATTAATTCGAAACATTTCTTATTACAAATACCTCGAGTAGAATCCTCGATTATACGCAAGGGAAGGAAAGGTTTTTACACATATATACAAATATGTTTATATGCTTTTCCATTCTGGTTTCACAGCTCGTTATTACACAATACTGGCTAAATAAAAAAAAAAAAATTACTACGATGCATAAAGAAGCGTGAGAATGATTATTTAGAACAAGAAACCAGAATGGTCGGTGATCAGAATGTACAAACAAGGGGTACACATAGGATACACATAAATGAAAGGTTTCCGAGTTACGTGGACAGGATGTTCACTTCGTCGATGCCGAACCGTTGATAATTCGGCGAACAATTTTCACCAGTTGATCAGTCACAAGGTTAAACCTAGCGCTACGAGATTATGACTCAATACGAAATTTCGTGTCGTAATACGTGAGAAGAGCTTCGCTGCGAAACAATAAGTAAGTACGCATGAAAATACGAGAGCTATTGTTCGTTACATCGATCGACAATATCGTTATTTTTTTACTTTTTATATATACATTAATTCATTCATAAATTTTCATATACATAAATGAATAAATCAGGTGAATCGCTTGAGAGTAAAAATTGAAACATTATAGAAACTATTAATTAGAACGTCTCACTCTATACAATAAACTTCTATAGAATTTCTATTTTGAATTAAATTCGGCTATTAAACTATCGATCGATGCACAACTAGAACCGCGTGACGATGATGCGTGCAAATAAAAAATGTGCTGTTTCGCTGGGATTACATATATATAAGTGTTCGTTAAATCACAGAAGCGTTCAAGCTTCAACTGCGGATCTTTTATTTGCATCGCTCGTTCATTCGATTGGTACTCGATGCGCAAGTGAAACTTTTGTAACGGTTATAGAACTCTTCGGTCGTCGTCACGCCATCGCTGTTAGATACAATTGGCGATACATAAAGGCATGGTTAATAGACATACATGTATGGGAAAACAATCGATGAGACGGAGAAATAAGTACGAAGGGCTGTGGCGAGAAACAAAGAGAGAATGAGAGAGAGACACAGTTGACAATTTCTAAATATACAGAGAAGAAGAGAGGAAGGGGGGAATAAAGGAAGAAGAAGAATCACTATCGACACAATTTGACCATCCTTTTGATTGTTTAGTTACTGTCGCGACTCGATTACCACATTCTTCTACATACGTGGATTATTTACAGAAAGGCACATCGAATTTTAGGTACACTATACACGGGTACGACGATACAAATGAAAAAAAAAAGAAAAGAAAAATAAAACAAACAATGTTCATTTGTCGGGTAGATGAATAAACAAATTAATAAACAAACGAGACGTCGTACCTATGGTTATCGTGTGAACAGAATTGATCGCTGACACATAGCATGGTGAGCACGGTGATTGATGACATATATACTACTCTTACTCGCGAGAGATTAGCATCCGTATCACAGTTTCATAACAAGCAATATTCGGTTTTAATTCATATGTATCGCACGTTTGCAGTGATACTAAAATATATTTTCCAAAAGAAACAGAAAACAGTTTTTTGAATATAATTAGCAGACTGCGGATTCCTATGTATTTGTACGAAATTTGCAGAAATGCATGCGTATAATATTTCTAAAATAAAGTATTTATGATATTTAAAAAATGTAATCTTTTAGTCCCTTAGTTACATTCACTGAATTTGCATAAGTATCCACAGTCTAGTAATTAAATACTGTTTTGTTGAATATACTAAATTATATACAAAATCATAGTCAGAACAAAATATAATAATAAGATGAATTTATAAAATATTATTATAAAATGTGTCAATTACGAAGAACGATAAAATTACTCTCTACTGACCAAATAAATGAATCTACAAGATTTTTATAATTAGTCAAGATGAGTATCTCCGTAATATTCTTTCCACAAGCGTGCGATATATTAACCTTGCTGCAATCTTTGAATTTTGATATTGCTCTCATTTTATATGAATAAGAATTTTTTTACATTTCAATCAATATTGGAATATTTTTTAATACTGTAAAAATGTATTGAATAAAAAATGATCGGCAGAATGCGGCAGGATTAAGTCTCAAAGAGGCTGTAGTAGTATAATATTTATGAACAAATTTTTAATCTTAATTTTCCATCACATCGTAAAACTTGAAAGTTACATGTTCCATATTTTTATCTTGTTTATTTTAACTATTAACACTACATTTAAAATTGAGATAAATAGCTAATAATCTTTTCCTCCTATAAGTAGAACGTTTATGCATATTTATATTTTTATAAAAATAACTAAAGAAATGAAAGTTAAACTTTGTGTCATTAATTAAGTATTAAAATAAGTATTCTGTTAAACTTCGAATTAAATATTACTATAAAACATAATAATATTTATTATTACTTTTTTATTAAATTAAAATATTAATGTGTAAAATTTATTAAATATTATATTATATAAATATATATTTAATAATAATAAAATATTAAAATATAATATTAAACTAAATATTAATATAAGTACTCTTTGGATATTTTATACATATTTTTTTATAAAAAATATTATGTGCATTCTCTGCAATTGTAAACTTCTCAAAAATACATAAACATCCTTACTTATAAACAAACGGAATTCTGATTACAGAAGGATAAACGAGAAATTGATTTTATTAAAACTGTCTGATTAAAACATATTTATACTACTGCGGCCCGTTTGACCAACCGAACAATTGATACTACTTCAAACACGAAAATAGATACGTAAATTTGTACATAAAAAAAGAAACAAATATATATACCTCTACAAGTTCAAACATCGATTGATATAAATACTTCTTACCACTATCTAATTTCTACGTTCTCAATATACATAATAGTATTCGCTCGAATTAAGCAAACGTTTATACTACACAGCTGCGAGACACGTTTCGACTGCAAATATACTGTGTTTAGTCGACGAGAAATCACCGTTAAAAAAAATAAAATCATCTTTAAAACAAAATAAACGAGGATATAAATAAAGAATATTTATCGTCGACTAGGCACGAAGAACGATTGAGCGATTTTTGCAAAGAAAACTATGTACAGACGCGCATTGCGAACAATTCGGAGCTTTGCGACACGCATGAAAAAAAAAAAAAAAAAAAAAAAAAAAATAGAAAAAAGTGTAAAAAAGAAGACAAAAAGAAAAAAAAAAAAAAAACAGAAAAAATAGAAAGAAGTGTAAAAAAGAAGACAAAAAGATAAAAACAAAAATATGTTCGAGATATAACGCGTTTGTATAATTGTGAAAGACATGTAAATGTGAGCTAACCTCTTTCCCCTGAAGTTCACCAGGACGGCCGGATTTATTCTGTACGTGGTGCGTGAAAAATGGAAAACAAAATAGAAAGTAAAAAACAGAGAAAAATCATTCAAATCGGAGTGAAAAAGAAAATAGTCAGAGAAGAAGAAAAAAGAAGAAGAGATAAAAGGGTAAAGACTTTTCTGATTGGGATTTTCGAGATTCGTCTAACAAAACGGGGCTTCTTTTCTATCGGAGAAAAAAAATGAACAGACGTATTTACGCCTGATTGCCAGTCTACTCTCTCGAATACGTAGAAATCGTGGGGGCCTCGATGGTAGATATAGCGGGGAGTGGACAGCAGCGGCGACAGCTCCAAAAAATTTAACTAAAAAAAAGGTGGTGTAGTCGCAGAATTAATATTATCGGCGTTCCATGGTTGATATGCGGCATTTTCTGCGTGTCCTGAGCCTGGGGAGTTTAACATTCGGCTTGTGGTTTTGTTTAGCTTCGCCTGGTGAATGCTGGGTCCATTTCGATCACTTTGTATAAACAATTATTGTTTGAATGAATTTTATGAATTCGTGAATTGTAACGAACGAAAATCAATAAATATTACATGTTTATGTATCATGAATGCTTTGTTTTTCTATAACAATTACATAATATTAAATTAATTTGTGGCCCTATCTTCCTGTGTCGTTTATTTGCAAGAAACATTTTTTTACATTTGTATTTGCACTGATTATGCAATTTTATTTAACAACGAAATTTCAATTGATTAAAACAAATGAATACTTTAAGATTTAAATTATAAATTGTTTATAGATAAAATTTTATTCATTAAACTATGCATTGAAGGAATATCCCATATATAGTCTGACAAACAGTTACGTCACTGTTAAACCTAACAGTTTATAAATTCAAACATTTTATTAATTCCTTCCTTTGAACGACAATCTTAAGTAGAGTAAAATTAAATTTTCTCTTGTGACTTTGTTCAATATTAGTTTATACAATTAACATTCATTTACTTTGTATTTCACTATCTGAATTCAGATTTGAAGTCTTTGAAGAGCTTAAAAATTTGAACTCAATAAAGTTACAATTTCCGAGGACCACGAATTAACTTGTACACCTAATAATTGAGAATCAAGAATTAGTTTCTAATAAAAAAACAAACATATGTCATTTTCAACAATATAAATTTCAATTTCATGTTATGGTTTCAAATTGACCCAGTATCCGCCGTGCGATCAGTTACTAGACGATCCGCTGTGCGAGGGTTAAACTGCTCATTGATAGATAGTATAGCTATATAGTCGCGGGAATCCAAATTCAAATTCAAATCCATCGTGGCTGGGTCAGGTATGAGCGGTTGTCAAGAAGAAAAAAAAGAGTAGATGTAGAAAAAATGTAGTGGGAGCACAAAAAAAGAAAAGAAAAAATCGTGGTCGATGAAGTGAGAAACATATAGAGAAACATTTCAACAGGTAATGCTGGTTTTTTTTTTTGGTTTTTTTTTTTGAGCTGGTAAGCTTTGTGTTATAGCGAACACAAATCTCACCTTAGGGTCTAGCACCTCGCCGGGACGTAACTTTCCCAACTGTAAAAAATTATAGAGACGAGCGTCAGCGTACTGCGTGTATATCGGTTAGTTGCGCGAAGTCTTCTGGTATCCATGGTTAACGCAACGGGTGCTTACTGAATCCAAATAAATTACTGTATCCAAAATCGGGACGAAAAAAGATCATAGGGGGGGGGGCCTTCATCGCGAGAAATATAAGAATGTTCGACGTCCAAAAATTTGGAAAAGATTTTGGGGAGAAGGAAGATTTTAGATATAGGATAAGTTGTAAAGCATCGTTCAGATTAGTCAAGTTATGCACTTGAATTCAAATCGTTGAAGTAATATAAAGAAGAAATTAATTAATATCTCGGTTATCAGTAATCAGTAATGAAAAATAGTTTATTTAATTTAATATTTTATACGATGTGAATATGTCAATAATTGAATGTGGTGACTTCGTATAAAATTTTTATGTTGTATTTATCCCAAGATAAAGTGCTCGTGCTAATAATTTAGATAAAATTCTAAATAAATGTTTAATTTCTTTTCTTGTTTAGAATCACTAAAATGATCTTCACATTGTACAATCTGTCATTGTTCACATCTTGTCATTCATCGTACAATTTATTTGTTTATATTATTTTATCATTTCATGTATTACTATTACTATTTTATTATAAATATTTATTTTTTTATTCTCTATTTAACTTTATTATGAAGATGAACTTTCAGTGCGATTCGTAATATTTAAAATTAAATATTTATTGATTATTTTGCTTTTTTTAACAAGAAGAAATGTGAATCAGTGTATATCCATGGAGAATGGATGAAGTGTGAAGAAACGACAGTATATACAGCATGTGCAAGTAATTGAAGGTGAAGAATTGAAATTTTTGTTAAAATAAAAAATAAATGAGTAGAATCTCTACGAGTTTTGAACCCACAAGAATAAAATTGCAGATACGTATCACTCTGTATAATATTGTAATAATAATATATAATTATATAATGTTTCAAACTATAATATTTGAAACTAAGTAACTTGACTAACGAAGATAATAATCTTGAAAGAAGACTGTTAAATCACATCAATAAAGAAATTAGATTAATTACGCAAATTCAGGTCGTTCGAATTCAGATAACTTGATTAATTTCAAACGAAGCTTAGGAGAGTAGGTCTGCAGAGGATTAGAGAGTACGATTACATTGGGGTTGCGACGAACGATAAGAGCGAGGCGTAGAAATATTATTATATTGAGCTATACACACAATAGTAGCGTTTCACGTTAACGAAATGAGCAGAGCTACGCTTAGCAGATATAAAACAATACAACTACAAATATTTTTACACTTCGTTCTCATCAACATCGTTGCTCTTATCGTCAGCTCCAACAGAAAAGTACCTCGTAAAAGTCGTAAGGATTGAACTTAGCGATAGACGAATACAAAGGTCGCCTTATAGTTATTCGAGGTTCGTCTTACTAACACTTGGGCAATTAATTCGCAACACATCGGCTACATATATATTGTTTTGATAGAAGTGAGGCGGTATACGTCAGCGAACGCAGGTGCCGTTAAATCAGACGAGAGGGCTCACGCGGTTTCGCATTAAAGTTCAACGTCTAGTTGGACGATCACGATGGTCAATTTATCATTGCGTGTTCTAGAAAGAGATTGTGGAAGTGTAGCGACCGAATTTCTCGCGTGTCACAGTTAGCCGTTATCACGGTCGATGATTTCGTACGGCCACGAAATTCGAGAAACTCGGTCTGAGAATCCGTGGCGTGTCCGCGAGATTCGGCTAGAAATAACGATCGGGTATCCATTGGATCGCGGACGTGTTTGATTAATCGACGGCAAAGTATTAAATGTACAGTACCATAAGTCAGAGTCGTCCTTCGTGTCCGGCAAATTGATAGTTTCATACGACCGTTGGCAAAAGGTAACAAGTGTTCGGGCTGCGTAAAACGCATTCCTACTACGAGTAAATGATGTATATGTACATACATACGTGTATGTACACGGGGTGTCTGATTTTAATTTATAAATGCGAATTACTGATTAATTACGCTTTTTATTAAAAAATGATTCAGATGAGAGATGAATGAATGTACATCCACAAGTATCTGTTTATCGATTATCCTCTTTTTATAGATAATATACAAAAATTACTTGAATTAATATAATTCTTATCTCTCATACAAATATTCTAATTGATGATATAAATAATATTTAACATCAATCACTAACAATGAAAGTATTCACCGAAATAGTCAAATACTTATGGACAACATGATAGCTATACTACTTCTATATATAGAAAAAAATAATTATGTAGGTACATTAAATTATGATCCTTTCGAAACCATTGACTTCTCGCTTGAACTAGTTTCTGTATAAAACAACTAGTTTACCAGAAATTCATTACATTTATAGATTAAAAGCAGACACCCTATATACATGCACAAGAGGTAAAGTGGTATCTTTCAGAGTCAACAAGGATTCACGTGCCGCGAATGTTTGTCATTGGTCTAGGCATTTGTTAACGCTGATGCCTGTCTTTCGGAACAATGTCTGCCAAAATGTAATCTACGATCTATAACACATGCCAACGGGTATACGAAACCTTATACACCAATGATTTAAGATCGTTCGAATCACCCATTTCGCGCCAAACACGCCTCGGACACCTTTTTTGTTATAATCCTTGCGACTGTTGCTATTGTTGTTGTTGTTGTTGTTGTTGCTGTTATGATTATTATTATTATAATTATCAACATTCTTACGATTATAATATTACGATATTAATATTCAAGTAATAATCGTGGAGTGTAGAGTGCTCAGAGACTCGGTTGCAACATAATCCGTGCCAGGTGCAGTGGTGCGCTGGTGCAATAGTGCGATTGGTGCATATTTCCACGTCAATAATTATTAATTTATAAAAATGAGCGAAAGTCCTCTCGAACCTCTGCTCGTACGAACGATCTCGCGCTCAATTTTTGTTCCAAATTGAATCGAATTTTATTTCAAATTGAAAATTAATCCTCCGTGGATGTAAGCCATGTATTATTGTATTGCCATAAGAAAGCTGAGTCGTCTAATTTCTTTTTACTGTTCCAGGCTTTCAAAAAAATGTAGAAAACAATTTCTCAATGAAGTCTTTATTATATTATAGAAGCAGTTTTTAAATTAGAAAGGTTAAAAGATCATTTGTGAAGAATAAAAATTTCTCTCAGAGCATACGACCCGGATGATTTCCTATGGAGAATCAATTTCATTTTAAAATGATGATTAAAATTGGGTTTTAGGAGAAGCAAAATTGCAAGAAACAAATTTCGTATACCAAGAAAGGTATTTCGTATAATTTGAAGCGCGAGATCGTCGAAGATGGTGTCTCGAGTAAGTAAATTGGTAATAGAAGATGAAAAATGAGCAGGCAAAGTCGAACGAAGAGATCGTTCGAGAAGAATTTCACTTTCGACAGGCTCTTCGTTCGACGTTCCGATAAGTGTGTGTTTATAAAAGAAGTAACGTGCGAGTAAAAGAACAAATGAAAGTGAAAGAAGTGCAGAGTGAAAGTAGTCGAGTAAGGTTGCAGACGAGGCATACGCTTTCCCATTTTCTGCGATTTTCCTCACCTTGCGCTCGTCCACCACCTCGCCTGGTCGCAGCTTTCTATTCTCCTATGAACCAAACTCTCCTTTACTAATCTGTCTTGTTGCGAAAATCGCTGTACGTGTATGCGTGTATACGCACGTATGTGCACGCACATCTGTGCACGTGTACATTTTACCATTCACAAGTATTTGGACACCTCTAAATTATTGCAAATATAGCAATGTAGCAATATGTTGCAAATATATAAATGAACCTCTTTAATTTAATCTTTAATTTTATTTTGTCTTTAGCTGACAAATGTTCATAAAAATAATAGTTAACATTAATTGGTTAATAATTGAAAGTGGATGAAAATACGTGAATTCAATGACTTTAATTATGTCTATTTGGATTTTGGAATCTTAGGAACGAAATATCTTTAACCATGTTTTAGAAGTTGTTATAGACTTTATGAAGTATTACTTTGCTCTTTGGCAATTAAAACGATAGTTTATAGAAATTGAAGGTGGACGAAGTACATGAATCATTTTACTTGAAGATAACATTAAATTATTGCAAATGTATGAAATATGATATATTCAAATGAAGTTCTTGAATATAATTTTGGCCTCTGATCTTGTCTCAGGCAACTGTGGTGAGTGAGTCACCTCAAGCCATTCTAATTATGCCATCTTAATAATCATTCATTATATGAAAAAAATTATTTCAAATAAAAATTGATATTATTAAAATAGTATAACGTAATAACTAACCTTCTGATTTAGTTTCTCAATTTTTAATTTTTACGTTAATCTGTTAAATATAATTTTCTGTTTACTTTATTTTTTTAATCTTTTGAATTTCAAGTTTCTGTATATTTTACGAAGTATCAATTCTTTATTAGAGACGTGAAACATGAAATTATTTGTTATTACGTATTTATTATTTATGAAATTTTAAAAAATTTAAGAAAATAATTACTTGGTACCGTATTCCAATAATAAATAAAGAATTAACAATAAAGAAATTCTCCAGTATTATTATGATCAACCATTGAACATCGATCTTTTACCTGAATTACACCAGGTGTCCAAATATCTGTGAACAATAAAATATCATCTGCCATATGAATAATAATGCGTCGCATTAGCATCTCGTGTAACGAGGACGACTTTCCTTTTGTCCTTCGAAGAATCGAGGATTTTCGCTTGTATATCGTTCCATAATTGGCATACTTTCCACGCTCCATCGATGACTAGTAGCTAAAATGTCTCGCGAATAAACGAGAGGGGTTTGTTGGCAAAGGGAAAATGGTCTTTCAGAAGCTGGGCTGTTTGGACGATTCACGAGTGGGATTTGCTTTACTAGCTTTGCTGACACTAATATCAACGTACACACCCGACACGTAATTTGGTAGACAAACACGTCGGGGGTTCACGTGATTGGGACATCTAGCTCTAAGACTATCACGATTGGGATCACTAAATTACTGACGTTGCTACGAAACTGCAAAAAAAAAACTCCAACAATTCTAGGGCTAACCAGCAGTAGCCACTGATCTACCTACGCTTTCATCTATTTCTGTATACGAGCTATACGATTTCTATGGTATAGGATTTTGATCGTTCGTTTTCTCTGGTTACTCTGAATCTCAATTTTTTTTAAAGAGAGAAATGAAACTATGCAGTTCCTTGTACCGTCTAGATAAACAAGCTGCAAATGTTTACGAGAATTCATACTTTTATGAACATTATCAAAGAAATGGGACTTGTTTAGAGATTTGTTTCATGAGATTTTTTAAATATTTCATTTTATACATTTTATATATGGAATAATTATATATCAATATATAAATTATTTAAATTATTACATATATAAATTGTACATATTATTTTATATATTTTATACACTATTGATGACAAGTTATATGTTGTATCTGCATTGAATTTTCCACTAATTTTATTATTAACAGAAGATTAATGCTACACAGATATTAATTATTGTTTTACCTGGTTCAAAATTGATGCTTATATGATTGATTATATGTGATTCATGAAATCATGCATAATTAATTAAAAGATTTTCTAAGATAACAGAAAATCTAAATTGATATTTTTTGTAAATTCTTAGATTCAAATAATTTAAAATTATTATACAAAGTGGTCAAAATAATCTATTCATAATTTTTGACAGAAATTTTATAGATTATTGTATTATAAACATTTTCCCATTATTTGCATTATCATTTTTCTCAAGTACAAGCTTCATATTTCAGTATCTGAAAGACCAAACTTTTCACTAATAGTGTAAATTTTTGTATATTTAATGTATTTTATAAATTATTATGCTTCCTAATTAATCTTTACACTACTTAATTTTTAATAAATATATGAACATCCACAGTCCATGGGTCACATCTCTGATCCATTTTTACGTACTTATGTGAAATACGAAAGGTGCAGAATCCAATCCAAAAATAGCAGAGTTTTTAGTATAGTATTTAACAAACGAAACATATTTCTATTTAGATCCCATTTTTTCAATTATGTTCATAAAAATGCTCAAAAATCCGCGGTCCACTGAGCTAGTTGAGCTTCACTAAGCTCGTCGAGAGAACCGATTTTACCCGATGGAAAGGAAAAACTGAGACCAAGAGCAACCTGCGAGTGTTCCTCTCGAGCGATTAATCGACTTGCTCCGTTGAAAACGTTACTTTTCGTCGCCAGCAAGCAACGAAAACCAGTCACAGCATTGCGCACATATCTCGTTTGATACGTTAATCTGTCGTCGTTTATGATCTATCACTAATTTCGGCTGTTGGACACGCCCAGTCAGCTCCGAATCAAAAATTAGTAATGAGTAATTGCACAAAAATAGGTCCGAATGCGTTTATTTTTGGGAAGGTATTAGACATCGCGGGCTATTAGGAACATTGCTTGGCAATCTTACAAAGAGACCTTGATTAACGAGTTTCGCGATAAAATTCGTTACCGATCCAAAAGGTTCGATCTGTCGTCGTCGTCCAGACGAACTCGTTCCGGAGCAAATCGCTTTAGTCGTCGAGGCGGAGTGGCTGCGATGGTATCAGTTTCAATGATGAATTGATTGTATAGCAGTCGAATAAATGAACAGTTGAGCAACAATTGAATTAAATAATTAAATTAAACAATTAAATGGTCAAATGTGGAACAGTACAAAATTTCACTTAATCAAGAATGCTGTACAGAAGTTGAATAAATGAATGGTTGAATAGTTGAGTAGTTAAATAATAGTTCCATGTAGTTCAATAATATTCCACATCAATGTAACAAATGATACACGAACAATCGAACAGTAAAATGAAACAATCAAGAATTGCGCGTAATCACTGAGACTATTATTAAAGAAGTTTAATATTACCCGAATAATCAAATATTCGAATGGAACAATGAAGAATTCCGTGTGATTGTGAATTTCAGTGTTTCGCGAAGAATCAAATAGTCAATCAATAGGCCACTAAGCAATTCAATAATTATGCGAACAATTAAATAATCGAACATTTCACGTACTCGCTAGGATGATCAATGAAACGCGACGAATGCAATTTCGTTTCAATTCAATTGAACGAAATAGTAAGAAATATTTCAGGTAATCACGAAAATAGTCCAACTAATTCAAGTTAATGCTGTTTGATCATCGTGAACGATACCATCGTAGCTGTTCACTCGATAATCAGAGAAGCATAGCCGATATACCTCGTGGATAAACATAATCCGTAACATACCTCGTCACTGATAATCAGACTGGGTCTGCGACCCAATTCCTCCGGTGGTATCAAGGAGCCTCGTCGACTGGTTGTGCCGCTACCAGGTATCAGGGAACTCTTTCTGCTTCCGGTCGGTGTTACGTCTTTGATAACTTCGATCTTCGGTGTCTCGGGTGCTTTGATTTCAGGCACCTTCGGCTAAGCACGCGAGAAAAACGAATAATCAGTCTTGATTGCATTGTATTTGAAAATTTGGAGAGATAAGCGACAGCTAAAGCGTTTGACCGTTCCCTGTCACTTCGAATGCGATCGAATAAAAGAGAATTTATATATATCGCGTAATCAAGAAAGTTCTGGCACATTTTTCTTTTTTTTTTTTTTTTTTTTTAAGAAACAGGTTCTTCATCTCTCGTGAGATCAAAAATCGTGGAAAATTGTTACGACTTTACGTAAGATCGACAGTATTAATCAATTGTAAATACCAACAATCAGTAGCTTCTGTGGTAATATAAAAAGAGTGTGCTATCTTTTGCTTGTTCAATATTACAGCATCCACGCTTTAACGAGCGTAACTTGAGCGATAGGTCAAGGCTGTTGCAAGAAATTAAAATAAAAGTAGAGACTACGCATCTTCTTTCTTTCGCAATCTGTAAACTTAGAAAATTTCTTACTTTGTGTTATATTTATTTTCCTTTGAAATTATCTTATCGTCCACCGTCGAGATATTTATCAAGCCAATCACGTTTTATATCGTTCAGACAAGGAATTTTTATTTGATCGAGACCGTGAGAAGACTAAGTGAACCAGTGATAATCTTTAGTTGAAATTAATATTAAAACATAGAGAGAATGAATATAATTAGAAGCACTTTGGGTGATTAAGCTAATATGAGCAATTTTCTAATACTTTCTTACTCATACGTAGGTAATATCTACACGAATTTATATAAAATAACTATCGTATATTTTGTATTTTATATATCGAATATTTTATGTTATACATATTTAAAAAAATATTTGAAACTTTGAAAAATTGTTTAAACTAACATCAATTGTTCAAAATGTTTCTATAATGTTATGTATTTTTTGTATACTTTGATGTTAATGGCAATTAAAAAATCTATATATAGCGAAGAGTATAACTATCCACAAGTAACGATGAAAAAAATGTCAATACTTTATTTTAAACTGTTGTAACATTCTGCAAAAAAAATCATTTGACAATCCACTTGCTCTCATTTTAAAACACAAAGCCTCTACTTTGATAGTTCTATGTATTTTTTTTTCAAAGATATTTTATATCAGGAAACGTCTTATAGCAAGTGAAAAAATGAGGATACTCTTATTCTCGAAAATTATAAAAATTCAATTGTCTCTGAAATCACTGAAAAATATTTTTCCTGGTTGAACCACCATGATCTTGAAGATTGAAAAACATATAAATTCTTACAATTTTCAATAAAAAAACGTCCTTACTTTCCCACTCGCTACACATCTTCAAAAAACACGAACTCAGGACAGACAAAATGAAGGCTTCACGCTTTGAAACGAGTCCAACTGGACTCTTATACGATATCCTTTTACGATAGTAATAACAATTTAAAATGTCGACAATTTTTCATCGTTATTGCTTCAATTATGCCCTTCGCTGTAAGTTATTGGTTCATTTATACTCCTCATTCAATGAACGACGTCTCAATGTCGAAAGAAAGAGACGCTTCTTGCTTTTTATCGATTTTCGTCATTGATCAAGCTCACGGATCTCAACGATAAATTGTTTTAAACGAACCAATTCCGAATTCGAGTACGCGTGACGAAAGGCAGACTCCGTGCTATTTTTGAGCGTGTCGTGTCACCGACCGATTCAAGGAAAATCACTTTGTATTCTACTTACTTGCTTGTTATTCCGATTCGCTTCCTGCAAGCAGGTGCGCGCGCGAACCGCGTGAACGTTTGAACTTTTCGCGGCTATAATAATCCAGTGACTCGACCGTGATTTCGTCGGAATCGTCGGCGTTTCCGACACGCGAATTATTAACGCTGTTATTTGCGACGCGTGATCTGTCCGGGATCACGCGTTTCCCGTGAATCGTCGCTTTCGTCGTGCAATTGACAATTATGGTTCTGACTCGACGTTCTCACGTACAGAAATTATAATTCTCAACGATATTGTTATAGCAGATTTAAAGACGTCTATGCACAATTTTAATGCGCAAAATCGCGCAGATAATTGCATAAAACATGACGATGAAACTTTCGGAAATCGTCCATGCTCCAATTTGTTTGAAATTCTAAAGATAGATAAGGCCAAGCAAAGTGATATTTGTGAAAAAGATTTTTGGCGTCTTAGGAGTTTTTGGACTTAAAATATTTTTACAATAATTATTTAGACAATAATTATGTGACGATATACAATAAAAATAATTTTCACATAATTATTTTATCGGAATACTGATAATATTTTTGTGCAGGTATTTGTTTATTGTAGCAAATATTTATCCATGATCTTCCATGAAAATGTCTTTTATTCTGTGCAGTGAGGAGTGATGTATTTCGCGTTAACTTTTGACTCGTTGAAAATCCTTTCCACGAACGTTGTTTTTATATGAATTTTCAAAGTATTCAGCCAAATTGACGCACGTACATTTTTAGAAATTAAATCAATATGAAGTAGTACATATAAGTATTTTCTACAACATTTAATGTGTAAAATATCTATCAAGTTTCTATTTGCTTCATCCTTTGAGTGACTAAAATTATCGAAAGTCTAAAAATGTAACACTGAATGACGAGCATGTAACAAATTAACAATACTTCCATCTTTCCACTTACAATTATTATTTCTAGCATTGGTAATTCTTGCATTTGTAATTTATTAATCGCAGTTGTAACGTAACGAGATTCCAGAATGAAACGAGATAAAGCTGCTTTTTGCTGGTATCTGTTTCACTAAATCGGTCGGTGTTTCTTTAAACGATAGATTCGAAGGAAAAATACTTGATTTGTGAATGATGTTTGATTGTAGCGCGTAACCTTCGGGGTTATCGCAAACGTAGCTTTGTGCGCGATACGCGTATGTAAATTCGAATGAGAGAAAATTGATCGATATGGAAATACAATGCGTCGAAGAAGTATTGATTCACACTTTGTTTTTTTTTTTTTTTTTTTTTTTAATATTCGACTAAAGCAGAATTAATCTAAAAACAG